>NC_140169.1:175832832-176013419 GCF_963971535.1 Notolepis coatsorum
AGTAAGACTCTTAAACGTGTGGTGTCATCAGGTATAAAGTCTTGGAGCTGCTCCATTATCAATGAAACAGATTCTGTGGACCCACAAAATGTTTGTTTTAGTTTTCATACCAGTATCCAAATGAGTTTTTTTTTCTTAGTAGTGTTCTCAGTTCTGAAACAAAAAAGGTACCCATGTACTCAGAACATGTCCCTGGGTGCTCAGTGTCATATAACATCCTTAACATCTTTTGCAGTTCATTGTCTATGGAGCAGCGTCAGACTTTATACCTGATGACATCACAAATGAGAGTTTTAGCACTCTAGTTTTGGGATTTGGGAGAGAGTTGTTCATGTTCACTAATATTTTTGGACTGTCTTAAACCAAAGGAATAACATGTACTGTATGGAATCTGAAACTGGGCGTAGTTCCTCTTTAAAATACCACTTCCAGCACCAAATTAATCATAACAATAGGCGGGCCGCACTATCATAACTACTAACTCACGATCAACTGACTCAGAATGTTTTTGAAATGTATATAAGTGAATTCGTCTTCTGCTCATTGACATGCATTCATAGCGATTTAAGAAAATAGTGACGCCAAACATCATACGCTTGTAGTTACAAGAAAATTATTTCCGCTTGTCACTTTTATGATGACTGATGATTGAACAGATTTTTTCCATTTGTTTTTTAATGCAATTCTCAACTATCATAACATAGGAGTCAATGCAACTTTCAGGATCAATGGCAGGTTTTCCCCACCATGAACGTTAACAGCAGAGTCGCACACAAGTAGTCAGAATGCTCCCAAAACACTGATTCCATGGGAACATGTATGTTTCTACCACACTGGCTTTTCTCAGGATTGTTCCAACTAAAGCTGCTGGTGCACCATATTATTATGCATCCAACCAGTGGCGGACTCAGGCTGTTTGAAGGGGCAAAAAGAAAAAAGGGCACCTACTGCACAACATGGGACCCCATCAGTGAGCAAAAAGCTATGATGCGTCATGTTGTACAGTATGGTGAAATAGTCTTCATCCTTGATTAAGATTAACATTAGAAGATTAATAGTATAACCACACCTCTATGATAAAAACACACAAATGTTTATTTCACCTCATTGTCATGGTGTTTGAAAAGTAGATTTATCATGGTGTTTGAAAAGTAGATTTATCATGGTGTTTGAAAAGTAAATTATCATGGTGTTTGAAAAGTAAAATAATCATGGTGTTTGAAAAGTGGATTTATCATAGTGTTTGAAGGCCTAAACCAGGGGTGTCAAACTCATTTTCACAGAGGGCCACATCAGCATTATGGTTGCCCTCAAAGGGCCAAAGACCGTATAAATGTTAATGTAATGTAAAATAAATGTAGCTAATCATTTACATATTGTTAAACATGTTGTTTCTGTATTTATTACTTATTCAAGTTATACATATTGCATATGCATTTGCATAGATGTAAAAATATATGTTAGCTTATGTTATGTAGGAGCCATTATGATGGTGGCATATTATTTTATTATTTGTAATATTATTATTTATATTGGGCAGCGTTAGATGATTCATCCAGAGTGGGTCATATGTTCATCAGATCAGTTAGTATAGAAAACGTTAAAAAATAACGCTGAATCTTACCGTGGCTTCCTCGCGCCGCTGGCAGATGAGCGTGGAACAGATTTTTTTCTATTATGGGATGTAGAAATGCCCGATCCATTTCCAGGTTGTATAATAGTATATACGTCCAAATAACATTGTTTATTGAGTTAGGGCGAGCGATCTATTATCCAGTGTTTCAAGATGGAGTCGCGGGAGCTATAGCGAGTGGTCGGACCACATATGGAGTGAGCACTACCGGTTAAAAGGTTAATATCCGGTTGGCGATCTGCCGATCGGCCACCAGATGGCGCTCTTGAACCGCTAGAGAGTTGAGAGGAGATCAGCAGTGTGTCTCAGGGCTCCGGAAAGGAAATATGATTTCGATGACAGATTTTTGAAATTGATCTTTCTGCTCCTATGAAGTTTGTGCCATTGTCTGATCTCAAAGACAAAACTTGACCTCGTCGACAGATGAATCTTCGTAATGCATGGATGCAGGAGTCTGTATCAAGTGTATGTGCAATTTCGAGATGTACTGCCCTGCTTGCCATGCAGGTGAAGATTACACCATACCTTTTAACTAGACTTCGTCCTCTTTTGATCTCTATCGGACCGAAGTAGTCCACTCCTACATCTGTAAATGGAGGCTTGTCTGGTTGAATCCTCTCCAAGGGCAAGTCTGCCATTTTCTGCTCTCCAATTCGACCCCGCTGTTGTCTGCACACAATACAGTCAGTTATGATTTTTCTTGCAGCGGAGTTAGCTTTGATGATCCAATATCTTTTGCGGAGACAAGACAGCATATAGTTTCTTCCTCCATGTCCGAGTTGTTTATGGATATGTCGTAACAATAGTGTGGATATGTGAAGGTCCTTCGAGAGAATAATTGGATGTTTGGTCTCTTCCGGCATCGCAAGCCTATTCAGGCGACCACCTACTCTCAGAAGTCCATCATCCAGCACTGGATCCAATTTGTACAAATGACTGCTTCTTTTGACATTTTTAGCAGCTTGTAGAATGGATATTTCTTCCTGGAATTTCTGTCCTTGACTGAATGAGATGACTGCATCTTCTGCTTGGATAAGATCTTCGGGAGATAAGCACTGTCCACAAAGTGTCACTTGAAAGACTTGCATTTCCTCTGCAACCTTTTCCTTTAATTTGACAAGATCATCTTTAACACTACTCATGGCAGTTTGAATCTCCTTTCTCTTTCTAGTCAGTTGCAGGAGTGTGGTCTTTACTTTAAGAAGCCAAGCTACACCAGTCTTCAGCTTCATCCATGATGAGAAGTAGTGGATTAGATAGTTGGTTGGGTTCAATTGACTATTGACGATGACATTTACTGTGTAGTGGCTAAGTTGTATTGACACACCAGGAGACGTCGTTCCAATTTTAACAGGTGTTTGTAATTTATTCAAGAAATATAAGTTAACAGAAGATTTTGAAGCATTGGTTTAAGAGTACAGAACAGAATTAATACAGAAGTAATCAGTGATGCCACAGATTACTTGTAAAAGTAATCCGATTACTGATTACTGATTACTCCTTTAAAAAGTAATCTTAGTTACTTTACTGATTACTTGATTATCAGAGTAACTTAGTTACTTTGAAAGTAACTAGGTTACGAAGTCGTCGTCCCTGCTGCTGCCACAACATAAGAATGACAAAAAAAATTTAGTAAAATGTACTCAGTTTGAGTAAAATGTACTAATAGGGCAGGTAGGCCTATCTTGCTATCTATAGATCTATAGATTTCACAAAAGATAAATGGTCAATAACACCACATGTAGGCTGATATGTAGCCTACCTTTGAGGCCTGCCCCATTCAGATATGGTTCTACGTTATTATTATTTATTATTGTGTGAATGAATGAATGAATGAATGAATGAATGAATGAATGAATGAATGAATGAATGAATGAATGAATGAATGAATGAAAACTTTATTTAACAGATTGCAGAATGGGTACAATACAGTACGGCTCAATACACACAATTGTTAAGGGGATGCAGACCAGAGAAAGACGTTTGTCTTGTTTCCATCAGGGTCCCCCATTTTCAATTCATATAGACATTTATGACATACACAACATACATGACATTTATGGCATAGGGACATATAGGTATTTAGTACTGATACATTTGTGACATAAGCGGTATTCAAATATACAGTACTGTTACCCCTAGATCATGACAGAGTATATACATATGATGGGGAGGGGACTGTACATTAGGAGGGGGTGGGTGGGTGGGAGGGAAATATATACGGCGGGGAGGGAATATATATACTGCAGTGTTGTCAGTGTGCTACTGACAACCTACATACTGCAGTATGGTGTTCCATGTTCATGAATTATAGTGCAATGCAAAAGATGTTTAACTCAAAGGTGGAACATACTGTTTGGCTGGTGGTGCAGCTCCGTGTCCTGTAGAAGTCGACGGTCGTGCTGTGCTGTATATTCCATATGCGGTAGACAGTATTTTGTTTCCTCCGCAAAGTGAATGTTTTTTTCACCCGGCTTAACAAACGTTAAGTAGACTAGTGAACTTCCAGTGCAAGAAAGCGTTACGAATACGAGCGCGAGCTTCTCCCTGCTAGCGCGCAGTTTAGGTCAGCCTGAAAATAACAATAACAGCCGCGCCCACCAGCATGGCTCAACACGCCAGGTTGCGTGCTGTGACGTCACTCCCCAATACAAGGAAAAGCTTTCCAAACATATATTTGACTGTCGAAAACGAAAGAAAATACTGCATTCCGCCTGCATTATGATGAGATAGTAACGAAATAGTAATGCACAGCCACTTGGACAAGTAACTGCAATCAGATTACTGGCTTGTAAAGATTAACGCGTTAGATTACTATTTTCGGGGAAAAGTAATCAGATTACAATAACGCGTTACTTAGTAACGCGTTAGTGGCATCACTGGAAGTAATACAGAACAGGGGTAATACAGAACCAAATTGGAATAGGACCGGCGCCGGCCAAGAAGTAGGAAGAGAAGAGAGAGGTCCCTCCCCTTACATTGACACTTATAGACATTCTAGAATAGTTGATCACATGACAACATGACAGGCGTCTCCTCCCCCTTACATCATACGATCTCATCTATTCTGACCCAAAACCGGATGTCATCATGTCCCCCCCCCCATCCTGGTAAAGATCAATACATCCCACAGAGGTCTGTCAATATACCACCAGAGATCTGTTAATATATTACAGAGCTCTGTGGTAGAGTGCAGATCGATAGCAATGATGATTCATAATCAGTTCATAATCAATTAATACAGAAACTATACATTTTCCACTACATTCCCCCTGTTGGGGCTGCCACCAGTCCCACCTATAGACAACTAAGAAAATGTAAATGTAAGTAATTTGAGTAAAAGTTAAAAATTTTAATTAAAAATAAAAATAAATTATAATAATAATAAATTAAAATTTTAAATTAAATAAATTTGACCCCAACTAAGAACTTCCTGGAATAGAGTATTATCCTAAAAAAGAAAGAAAATAAATACATAGCATAACCTCACTACCATCCTACTTCCACATTACCATCTTGATCTTGCTCCCGCCATCTTTTATGACCTATAGCCATAATCACTCTGTCCCACCAAGGATCTGTCCCTGGTGGGCTCATAGACACTTACTGAATCTTTCTACACTTCCAGCAGTCTGCTGAAACACTTTCCTTTACCGACTTTGCTCCTCCCCTCACTTACCGTGCACCGAGACATATGTTGTTGATTGAGAGTGAATATCACCGCTTCAGACTAACTCACAGACCCACCAATATGTGCATGTCCGTATCAAGAACGAATGTCTCAGAACCTACAATTATGTTAAGAAACTTCCCGTCTCATCACATTTATTATATAGATTATTATATATATATAGGAGAAAAAAATTAAAACTCTGTGTGAGAAGGGTAAAACTCAACTCATTGTAATCTTGTCGGTAATTCCCACTTTCAATCCACTCTGATCACCTAGTATGGTGTATGACTGAATACATTTCCTGAGTCTAACCATGGTTCAGCCAACATTCAATACACTGGGTTATGCCAAAAGAAAAAAGGGTCATAGAAACATAGTTATCTTATATGAATGCAACGACAACAACTGTGAACACATTATAATCGCCTGATTATAACATTATAACACTTTTATTAATGTCCCACTCTGTCTGTCGTCCAGTCCACGTCCACGACTCAGCCTGCCATCTTCTCGCCATGCGCTTTCCTGATGCCCCCCATCCCAGTACCAACCAGGCTCGAATCCTGCCTAGCTTCTGAGATAGGATGAGACCGGGCGTGTCCAGGTTGTTATGGCCGTAAGTCAGTCCTCTGTAAGCGAGAAAAGTCTGTTGGGATCTTCATCCTTCAGCTCCGGGAACCCCCTGCGACATCCACTGTCCTTCCAGCACGTCTCAGCATGGCCCAATGCCACCTCCAAGAGGAAAGTTCAATTCAATTAGAATTTCCCACAATATCTAAATTTGGTTCTTAACCAACACCCATTTGACAACATTTGACCAGCATCTTCCCCCATTTACTATACCAATACAAACAGTAGTTTCATCAAACCCCCCAAATGTAGTGCTTTGTCCATATGCCCAGACTATTGTCCTAATGACTTACCCATGGCGCACTGTACCGCAATCAAAGGCGACTCTCAAGTTGCCTTTCTTTGAGTGATGCACACCATGATGTGGGATATACCAGAGTTTTCCATCACCTCGATTCACCTGGTCCACTGGCACCAATTCAGCATAGCCACTGTTAATCATATCTGTGAGGAAAGAAGTGTATTCATCATGGAACTTTTCATCTTTGTTAAACATCCCGGTTTTGGGTCAGAATAGATGAGATCGTATGATGTAAGGGGGAGGAGACGCCTGTCATGTTGTCATGTGATCAACTATTCTAGAATGTCTATAAGTGTCAATGTAAGGGGAGGGACCTCTCTCTTCTCTTCCTACTTCTTGGCCGGCGCCGGTCCTATTCCAATTTGGTTCTGTATTACCCCTGTTCTGTATTACTTCTGTATTAATTCTGTTCTGTACTCTTAAACCAATGCTTCAAAATCTTCTGTTAACTTATATTTCTTGAATAAATTACAAACACCTGTTAAAATTGGAACGACGTCTCCTGGTGTGTCAATACAACTTAGCCACTACACAGTAAATGTCATCGTCAAAAGTCAATTGAACCCAACCAACTATCTAATCCACTACTTCTCATCATGGATGAAGCTGAAGACTGGTGTAGTTTGGCTTCTTAAAGTAAAGACCACACTCCTGCAACTGACTAGAAAGAGAAAGGAGATTCAAACTGCCATGAGTAGTGTTGAAGATGATCTTGTCAAATTAAAGGAAAAGGTTGCAGAGGAAATGCAAGTCTTTCAAGTGACACTTTGTGGACAGTGCTTATCTCCCGAAGATCTTATCCAAGCAGAAGATGCAGTCATCTCATTCAGTCAAGGACAGAAATTCCAGGAAGAAATATCCGTTCTACAAGCTGCTAAAAATGTCAAAAGAAGCAGTCATTTGTACAAATTGGATCCAGTGCTGGATGATGGACTTCTGAGAGTAGGTGGTCGCCTGAATAGGCTTGCGATGCCGGAAGAGACCAAACATCCAATTATTCTCTCGAAGGACCTTCACATATCCACACTATTGTTACGACATATCCATAAACAACTCGGACATGGAGGAAGAAACTATATGCTGTCTTGTCTCCGCAAAAGATATTGGATCATCAAAGCTAACTCCACTGCAAGAAAAATCATAACTGACTGTATTGTGTGCAGACAACAGCGGGGTCGAATTGGAGAGCAGAAAATGGCAGACTTGCCCTTGGAGAGGATTCAACCAGACAAGCCTCCATTTACAGATGTAGGAGTGGACTACTTCGGTCCGATAGAGATCAAAAGAGGACGAAGTCTAGTTAAAAGGTATGGTGTAATCTTCACCTGCATGGCAAGCAGGGCAGTACATCTCGAAATTGCACATACACTTGATACAGACTCCTGCATCCATGCATTACGAAGATTCATCTGTCGACGAGGTCAAGTTTTGTCTTTGAGATCAGACAATGGCACAAACTTCATAGGAGCAGAAAGAGAATTGAGGGAAGCACTGAATAGCTTTAATCAGGATAAAATCCAGAATGCTATGCTTCAGCAAGGGATAAAGTGGAGCTTTATCCCCCCTGCAGGATCCCATCACGGCGGTGTTTGGGAGCAACTTATCCGCATGGTACGAAATGTACTACGTTCTGTTCTTCATCAACAAGTGCTTGATGATGAAGGATTGCAAAACTTTATTGTGTGAAGTAGAAGCAATTCTAAATTATCGTCCCATTACCAAGTCTTCTGATGACCCAATGGACCTGGAGGCGTTGACCCCAAACCATATTCTTTTTGCTGAAAACACAGCCAGTATTGCCACCTGGATTCTTTGTAAAAGAGGATCTGTACATCAAACGTAGATGGAAACAGGTACAATACATGGCAGATCTCTTTTGGAAACGATGGACAAAAGAATACTTGCCTCTAATCCAAGAACGTCAACGATGGTCAACAGTAAAAAGAAGTTTTGCCCCTGGTGATATTGTTGTGGTGGTTGATCCCACTGCACCACGAGGCTCCTCATTACTGGGGAGAATATTGGATACCATTTATGATGCAAAAGGTCTTGTACGCACAGTTCGACTGAAGACCAAAAGCAACATCTTGGAGAGACCAATAACGAAGATATGTCTGCTCCAAGAGACTGAAGTCTAAAGAAGATTGAATGCCTACACATTTTTGATTTTATGTATTTTCTTCGGAAATTGGCAATGAAATTGTAAAAAAAAGAAAAAGATTTTTTTTTTGAAAATTGTAAATTTTGAATATGGCTCCCTGAATATGATTTAAGTATTAACACTATGATCGCCGCGGACGAGTTTTCACGTCATTCAGAGCCATCCTCATTCTGCCGAAGACGCCGTAACTCGTCTTTGATGTCAATATTTCAAAAATCTGTCATCGAAATCATATTTCCTTTCCGGAGCCCTGAGACACACTGCTGATCTCCTCTCAACTCTCTAGCGGTTCAAGAGCGCCATCTGGTGGCCGATCGGCAGATCGCCAACCGGATATTAACCTTTTAACCGGTAGTGCTCACTCCATATGTGGTCCGACCACTCGCTATAGCTCCCGCGACTCCATCTTGAAACACTGGATAATAGATCGCTCGCCCTAACTCAATAAACAACGTTATTTGGACGTATATACTATTATACAACCTGGAAATGGATCGGGCATTTCTACATCCCATAATAGAAAAAAATCTGTTCCACGCTCATCTGCCAGCGGAGCGAGGAAGCCACGGTAAGATTCAGCGTTATTTTCTAACGTTTTCTATACTAACTGATCTGATGAACATATGACCCACTCTGGATGAATCATCTAACGCTGCCCACGGAATTATAAACGATCCCCCGCCCATCCGGTCAACATCAGATGATGCGTAGAAACTTCTAGAAGTACGTGCAGTTGACATTTTTTATCTCGCACAGATTCCTACCAAACTGTATTTGATCATCAATATAATGCATTTGGGGCTATAAATCACGTTCTGAAGAAAGCTGCAGAAAACGATAAAAACATACTTATACTTTAGACCATATTTTAGTATGAATATGTGAATGAAAAAGTTTAACGTTGCTACACCCTGAACAATACATATAGGACATTGAATGGGCCATAATAATGGCAGTTTAGCAATAGAATTTAAAAAGTTATAGCCCTGCAAAGAAGGGGAACTTCTCCATAGACAAATAGAGCTGGCGAGGGATGGTAAATTATGAATTTAACCCATGGCGATTAAAGTGTTAATTGTCATTACACTTTAGACAATTAGGACCTGGAATCACGACTGCACATCCATCATTGCTGTGTCTACTTCGTAAGATCACTCCCTACCATACCTGTGAAGTAACGGGCAAGAGAAAACAGGACATTGGAAATGAAAAATTGCCGTTACATGTTATTTTAACAAATAATTTTAGTTTATCAGAACCCCATCTGATAAATGGGGTTCTGATTGATGGGTACTCCATCAATCAATGATCAAACCATTCAAGTAAATAACAAAGAAGAATATCATCAAATACAAACTATGACATTAAGTTTGTTCAAAACCTTTTTGTTACAGTCAAGAGGGGCAGAACTAACAACTGTGAGCTGCAAAGAACACGTGGGACAGATGTAGCAGATGTTACAAAAACAAATGGCTGCACACAACCTTGCAGAGGCCATACATCCAACTAATGGAAGATAGTTTAATTAACTTTAATTAACAGATTGCAGAATGGGTACAGTACAGTACAGCTCAATACACACAATTGTTAAGGGGATGCAGACCAGAGAAAGACTTTCGACTTGTTTACATCAGGGTCCCCCATTTTCAATTCTTAATGAAATTGCTATTATGTGTCTGCATGAACACACAACTGTAACTGTACTCAAAAATAACAAAATAAGGGTTGTCTCAGTTCACAACTATATTGGTCAGGTTTTGGGTGCCTTGTTTGCGTCCCTACAGCTTCTTATTCAATTGAGCGAGATGCTCGGTTATGTCACACAGCCAGTTTGCATCTGACAGTTCAGACAATATTTCTTCAACCCTTTGTTACCTATTCCGCCTGGATCTTTTTTGTATTTTGGGCTGTAAAATTGTCAAAGAATGTCTGAGGAGTAAGTGCTTTTGGCTTTTTTCCTTTGTTACTTCATCAATACCTCAGATGTTCAACATGTATGTGTAAGAATGTGTAATAACTAAGGCTGTCAAAGTTAAAGCTTTATTAACGCATTAACCCACAATTCTTTTAACACCGCTATTTTTAAATCCAAGATTAATGTTTAAAAAAAATTAATATATATATTTTTTTACCAGAGCTCTTGGGGGCCACATCAAATGACGTGGCGGGCCACATTTGGCCCGCGGGCCATGAGTTTGACACCTATGGCCTAAACCATTGCTGCAGTGGTACATTTCTCAATGCTAAAGACATCAGTGAGGAATATAAATATTTGGGAAACAGCATCTTAATATGGTCTGGGTTGAAAAATAGTGAACCTATTCTTTAAAAGCTATTTACAACATATATCCCCCCCCCCCTCTCTATCTTCCCCATTCTCTCCATTAAAGTTAATAATATTGTACGTGGATACTGGCTGGATCAGTGGGATATTTCTTTTAAATTTTAATTGGACCCAAAAAATTGGCAGAATTTTTCAGCTGCTTTTTAATATTCTGCCGATTTCTTTCTCTCCTTGGCATTCTGTAATCATAGAATATAGGCCAATGCTAAACCCACTTTTAAGTTTACTACCACTCTTAAATTATCTTTAAAAAGCCATTCACACTGAACTTTAAAGTGCTATGGGTATATTTTGTGCAAATAATCCTAAAATAATTAGTACACTTCTTGAGAACTAAATTGATAACACAGGTTAGCATAGAATCAGCTAAGCAAGGTACCTGTTTAGTTAGCTAGCTACAGTAGTAATACAGCTAACCTAGGCTAAAACATACTGCCATCAATAAAAGTATGTGCAGTGTACATACATTAGTATTTAGTAGGGCTGTCCCCGACTAAGGATTTGGATGGTCGACTATGATTGGCCAAAATTTGCTGTTAGTCGACTATTGGTAGACAAAAATATATATATTATATATAATATTTTTATATATTTTTAAATTTTTAAAATGTTGTATTGTTCCATTTGGGCTGTGGGGGGTGCTTAATGTCTGAAGGAGTCGACTGAAGGCTTCTTGTCGTCTGCAAAAGCATGCAATTGGTCCACTGATGGATACATCTTGATATTTGTCTAGTCTAGTGTGTTCATTAGATGGGTGAAATCCTCTTTCAGTGCCTCTGTGCCTGTTTTCGTAGGCAGTTAGCCTCTGGTATGCATGCCATTAGCGTTAGCCACGCTTCTAGGCCTCTTTTCTTTTGGAAAGAATGACAAAAAAAATCAAATAAAAAAATTATAATTTTTTTTAATTTTTTTTTATATTCGGCTAAGAGGTTGGCCAGTCGACTACGGCTCTTTTCGACGATTAGTTGACTAATCGACTAATAGGGGTCAGCCCTAGTATTTAGTAATGCATAATTGGTAAAACAAACTCAATCTTTGCTACTTCAAAGAAAGCTTGATGTATTACCTACCTCACACACAGCAGTAGGATGCAGGGTTACAGCTCAGACTGCATTAAGCCCTCTGGCATCTGAACATTCAAGAGGGGATGTGTCTAAAACTGAAAACTTAAATGGATGGAATATTGTAGTGACAGGGCTGCTCAGAGTTGTAGCCAGTGGCGTCGCGTGGGTAAAATAACAGAGGATGCAAAAAAAATAAAAATTATTAAAAAAAACTAAAAAAACTATGTTATTAATATTTTATTTAATTTTAATTTTTATATATTTAAGCCAAGCAGTCACCATGTACAGAATGGCTCGGCGGCCAGTCAAACCAAGCAGTCACCATGTACAGTATGGCTCGGCAGCCAGTCAAACCAAGCAGTCAACATGTACAGTATGTGTAACTGAGGGGTACAATTCCCTGACTGTATTGAATAAGTATGGTATCATTAAACCACTACTGAGTTATGTACATTACTACTGGCCATACAGTACACATGTATATGAGATGAACACCCCCACAATAACACGGCTTCACAAGAAATACTGTTTAGAAGAATATTTATTAGAAGAGCACCAAGATTATATTACATTACTTATCAAGATTGAGAGTTGCGCTTGTAAGGCGAAGAATGTGCATGAATAGGTCAAGAGCGTAAGTCCATGAGCATATTACGCAGGAGATAATTAATACCACCTGTATCATAAGAATTATATATGGTACACTAGTAGATCAGCTGGAGATACTAAGGGGGTTCCCTCCGGTTGTAAGCCAGCAGGGGGGAGGATTTGTCGGTAGCAAAAGTCTGGATCAACGAGGAATAAGGAGACTCCAGGTACAGGAGACAGTGCAATAATCCCTTGATCCGTAGACGAAGCAACAGCTATTCTCCGGTATGCAGTGCCGCATGGAGGAAAGCTAGCCAGCCTCAGAGTACTAGAGGCGGGCTCGACGGTGCTCCTCACAGGGTAGATCCCACACAGTAGTGGGTGTAGACGATTCTCCGCTCCAACAGCCACAGGACCAAAGCAAATATAATCCAGCCGAAAAGGGCTCTGTAGTCGTCGGGGTAGGTTATCCAGTGTACATATCCACACGGTTCTCGTCTAGGGCTCCTCGGATGACGGCACCAGGTTAGGCCGCCCAGCCTGGATAAGAACACTAGCTCGGTACGATGAAACGTTGGTAATGCTGGTCACTGTAGAACGGTAGCCGCACGATACACTATACATAATAGACTATTACTTAATAATAGAATAGGTCGAACTCGACGATACAGCGTTAAACTCTGACACTTCAGCTATCAATTCGCACGCGGTCTCAAGGCTCTATTTCGGGGCAAAACGGGCCCACTTCACAGCACGTTGTATCGTGGTGAAGGCTCCAACTTATTGGGGTAACACATTTCGGGTAACTAACTGCTGTATTCACCTGCGCCGTATTTATACGTAAGGTGAACAATCTAGTACCAGCCTTATTTCTGTCTCGTATTCCTGCGCAGAACCGGGCATGTCCAGGCATGTCTTAGCGGTGACTTTGAACTAGACATTGGGGGGTATGGCCGTGGCGCCTAGGGGATCGCTGTCCAATAGGAGAACGAATATTATGGTCTGGCCTGTACTAGGTAAAGGGATATTCCGTGTATATGTACAAAGAATATACAAGGGATATCAGACGATATACAAATACTATACAATATATCTCAAGTAATAAATATATATATTCGGTTTAATCTGACCCTTTGTAACAGTATGGCTCGGCGGCGTTACTACTATGAACAAAACAAAGCCAAGAGAACAGTTTTGACTCTTCAAATAAAATGACTATATTTATTTTTCCAAATAAATATAATTTGAGTCAATCACAAAATTCACAATCCGTCAATGTCATTAACAATGTGTTTCCCTGAACAATGAGTGAACTAAAAACCAACAGGTATTGTGCTTTGTCAGCAGATAAAACATTTGACGCTATAGGAGAGGAGACTGTTGTGGTCTTGGTCCATGAAACAACTATTACTTGGCATTTATAGGACAGCACGCCTAAAAAAGAATTAAATAAACCAAACAAACATCACAGGTACATATGTCCAAATTAACCTGGCTACTATGGAGGAATAAGTGACTGCGTATTCGAACCCCTGGCCCCAAATGTACAGTCTCCTCACCACCGGATGTATATTTCTCTCCCACCCACCCACCCCCTCCTAATGTACATACTGATTTGATTTTTTATTATTATTGTAAACTATATATATATAAAAAAAAATATTTTTTATTTTAATATTTTTTTTTACTGTTCATATTTTTCTGGGGAAGCATGGCTTCCCTTGGCTTCCAGGAAGATTCGCCACATGGTCAAGTTTAGACCATTGGAAGGGCACTCAAAATGGCATTTTAGCATGATGTGTTCAACTGTGGGGGCACATGGTCAAGTTTAGACCATTGGAAGGCCACCAATGGGCACGTCCTCTATCATTTTCGACACTCAAAAGGGCACTTTAGCGCAATGTTTTCAACTGTGGGGGCACATGGTCACGTTTAACCATTAGAGGGGCACCAATAGGGCACATCCTCAAATTGTTTCTCTCAAAAGGGCACTTTTGCATCACATTATTTAACCGTGGGGCACATGGTCACGTTTAACCATTAGAGGGGCACCAATAGGGCACACCCTCTAATTTTTCACCACTCAAAAGGGCACTTTAGTGCACATTTTTCAACCGTGGGGGCGATCACCCCCCCCCCCCCCCCCCTGAGTCCACCAGTGCATCCAACATGTGATCAAATATACGACGCATGTACTATGCACACATGTCTGTACTAATGAATGCACACATGTCTGTACTAATGAATGTACACATGTCTGTACTAATGAATGTACACATGTCTGTACTAATGAATGTACACATGTCTGTACTAATGAATGTACACATGTCTGTACTAATGAATGTACACATTAATGAATGTACACATGTCTGTACTAATGAATGTACACATGTCTGTACTAATGAATGTACACATGTCTGTACTAATGAATGTACACATGTCTGTACTAATGAATGTACACATGTCTGTACTAATGAATGTACACATGTCTGTACTAATGAATGTACACATGTCTGTACTAATGAATATACACATATCTGTACTAATATACACATATCTGTACTAATATACACATGTCTGTACTAATATATACATGTCTGTACTAATATGCACATGTCTGTACTAATATACACATATCTGTACTAATATACACATATCTGTACTAATATACACATGTCTGTACTAATATACACATATCTGTACTAATATACACATATCTGTACTAATATACACATATCTGTACTAATATACACATGTCTGTACTAATATACACATATCTGTACTAATATACACATATCTGTACTAATATACACATATCTGTACTAATATACACATATCTGTACCCAATATACACATATCTGTACTAATATATACATGTCTGTACTAATATATACATGTCTGTACTAATATGCACATGTCTGTACTAATATACACATATCTGTACTAATATACACATGTCTGTACTAATGTACACAAGTCTGTACTAATACACACATGTCTGTACTAATATACACATATCTGTACTAATATACACATATCTGTACTAATATACACATATCTGTACTAATATACACATATCTGTACTAATACACACATGTATGTACTAATATACACATATCTGTACTAATACACACATGTATGTACTAATATACACAAGTCTGTACTAATATACACATATCTGTACTAATATACACATGTCTGTACTAATATACACATATCTGTACTAATATACACATGTCTGTACTAATATACACATGTCTGTACTAATATACACATATCTGTACTAATATACACAAGTCTGTACTAATATACACATATCTGTACTAATATAGACATATCTGTACTAATATATACATGTCTGTACTAATATACACATATCTGTACTAATATACACATGTATGTACTAATATACACATATCTGTACTAATGTACACAAGTCTGTACTAATATACACATATCTGTACTAATATACACATATCTGTATACACATATCTGTACTAATATACACATGTCTGTACTAATATACACATGTATGTACTAATATACACATATCTGTACTAATATACACATATCTGTACTAATATACACATGTCTGTACTAATATACACATATCTGTACTAATATACACATGTCTGTACTAATATACACATACCTGTATACTAATATACACATGTCTGTACTAATGTACACATATCTGTACTAATGTACACATATCTGTACGAATATACACATATCTGTACTAATATACACATATCTGTACTAATATACACATATCTGTACGAATATACACATATCTATACTAATATACACATGTCACTAATATACACATATATGTACTAATATACACATGTCTGTACTAATATACACATATCTGTACTAATATATACATGTCTGTACTAATATATACATATCTGTACTAATATACACATATCTGTACTAATATATACATGTCTGTACTAATATACACATGTCTGTACTAATATATACATGTCTGTACTAATATACACATATCTGTACTAATATACACATATCTGTACTAATATATACATGTCTGTACTAATATACACATATCTGTACTAATATACACATATCTGTACTAATATATACATGTCTGTACTAATATACACATATCTGTACTAATATATACATGTCTGTACTAATATACACATGTCTGTACTAATATACACATATCTGTACTAATATACACATATCTGTACTAATATATACATGTCTGTACTAATATACACATATCTGTACTAATATATACATGTCTGTACTAATATACACATGTCTGTACTAATATATACATGTCTGTACTAATATAGACATATCTGTACTAATATACACATATCTGTACTAATATACACATGTATGTACTAATATACACATATCTGTACTAATATGCACATATCTGCTGTACTAATATACACATGTCTGTACTAATACACACATATCTGTACTAATATACACATATCTGTACGAATATACACATATCTATACTAATATACACATGTCACTAATATACACATATATGTACTAATATACACATGTCTGTACTAATATACACATGTATGTACTAATATACACATATCTGTACTAATATACACATATCTGTACTAATATACACATATCTGTACTAATATACACATATCTGTACTAATATATACATGTCTGTACTAATATACACATATCTGTACTAATATATACATGTCTGTACTAATATACACATGTCTGTACTAATATATACATGGCTGTACTAATATAGACATATCTGTACTAATATACACATATCTGTACTAATATACACATATCTGTACTAATATACACATATCTGTACTAATATACACATGTCTGTACTAATATACACATATCTGTACTAATATACACATATCTGTACTAATATACACATATCTGTACTAATATACACATGTCTGTACTAATATACACATATCTGTACTAATATACACATATCTGTACTAATATACACATATCTGTACTAATATACACATATCTGTACTAATATACACATATCTGTACTAATATATACATGTCTGTACTAATATATACATGTCTGTACTAATATGCACATGTCTGTACTAATATACACATATCTGTACTAATATACACATATCTGTACTAATATACACATGTCTGTACTAATATACACATGTCTGTACTAATGTACACAAGTCTGTACTAATACACACATGTCTGTACTAATATACACATATCTGTACTAATATACACATATCTGTACTAATATACACATATCTGTACTAATACACACATGTATGTACTAATATACACATATCTGTACTAATACACACATGTATGTACTAATATACACAAGTCTGTACTAATATACACATATCTGTACTAATATACACATGTCTGTACTAATATACACATATCTGTACTAATATACACATGTCTGTACTAATATACACATGTCTGTACTAATATACACATATCTGTACTAATATACACAAGTCTGTACTAATATACACATATCTGTACTAATATAGACATATCTGTACTAATATATACATGTCTGTACTAATATACACATATCTGTACTAATATACACATGTATGTACTAATATACACATATCTGTACTAATGTACACAAGTCTGTACTAATATACACATATCTGTACTAATATACACATATCTGTATACACATATCTGTACTAATATACACATGTCTGTACTAATATACACATGTATGTACTAATATACACATATCTGTACTAATATACACATATCTGTACTAATATACACATGTCTGTACTAATATACACATATCTGTACTAATATACACATGTCTGTACTAATATACACATACCTGTATACTAATATACACATGTCTGTACTAATGTACACATATCTGTACTAATGTACACATATCTGTACGAATATACACATATCTGTACTAATATACACATATCTGTACTAATATACACATATCTGTACGAATATACACATATCTATACTAATATACACATGTCACTAATATACACATATATGTACTAATATACACATGTCTGTACTAATATACACATATCTGTACTAATATATACATGTCTGTACTAATATATACATATCTGTACTAATATACACATATCTGTACTAATATATACATGTCTGTACTAATATACACATGTCTGTACTAATATATACATGTCTGTACTAATATACACATATCTGTACTAATATACACATATCTGTACTAATATATACATGTCTGTACTAATATACACATATCTGTACTAATATACACATATCTGTACTAATATATACATGTCTGTACTAATATACACATATCTGTACTAATATATACATGTCTGTACTAATATACACATGTCTGTACTAATATACACATATCTGTACTAATATACACATATCTGTACTAATATATACATGTCTGTACTAATATACACATATCTGTACTAATATATACATGTCTGTACTAATATACACATGTCTGTACTAATATATACATGTCTGTACTAATATAGACATATCTGTACTAATATACACATATCTGTACTAATATACACATGTATGTACTAATATACACATATCTGTACTAATATGCACATATCTGCTGTACTAATATACACATGTCTGTACTAATACACACATATCTGTACTAATATACACATATCTGTACGAATATACACATATCTATACTAATATACACATGTCACTAATATACACATATATGTACTAATATACACATGTCTGTACTAATATACACATGTATGTACTAATATACACATATCTGTACTAATATACACATATCTGTACTAATATACACATATCTGTACTAATATACACATATCTGTACTAATATATACATGTCTGTACTAATATACACATATCTGTACTAATATATACATGTCTGTACTAATATACACATGTCTGTACTAATATATACATGGCTGTACTAATATAGACATATCTGTACTAATATACACATATCTGTACTAATATACACATGTATGTACTAATATACACATATCTGTACTAATATACACATATCTGCTGTACTAATATACACATGTCTGTACTAATACACACATATCTGTACTAATATACACATATCTGTACTAATATATACATGTCTGTACTAATATACACATATCTGTACTAATATATACATGTCTGTACTAATATACACATATCTGTACTAATATATACATATCTGTACTAATATATACATGTCTGTACTAATATACACATGTCTGTACTAATATATACATGTCTGTACTAATATACACATATCTGTACTAATATACACATATCTGTACTAATATACACATGTCTGTACTAATACACACATATCTGTACTAATATACACATATCTGTACTAATATACACATATCTGTACTAATATACACATGTCACTAATATACACATATCTGTACTAATATACACATATCTGTACTAATATACACATATCTGTATACACATATCTGTACTAATATACACATGTCTGTACTAATATACACATCTGTACTAATATACACATATCTGTACTAATGTACACATATCTGTACTAATATACACATATCTGTACTAATATACACATATCTGTACTAATATACACATGTGTACTAATATACACATATCTGTACTAATATACACACATTTGTACTAATATACACATGTCTGTACTAATATACACATATCTGTACTAATATACACATGTTTGTACTAATATACATCTACATGTTTGGCTATTAATAAGCCATAATTTCAGCTGCCCTGTGAAGGAATGTTAAGTACTAAGTTCTGTAATATAATAGGTAATAATAGTTCTCCATGTGCTGGTACTGAATTCCATTCCTGCGACACCTTAACTGAAAATGCAGAGCGGTTAAAGGCACTTTTTCTAACAGGTACATCACACGCCTCCCGTAGTTGAACCTCTGGTTGCCCGGTTAGTATTTTACCTCTCTGTGTGACGCATGTTTGAACTGGACGAGGAGACGTGTTACGCAAGATTTTTATAAACAAGGCAAAGATTTGCATATTTAATTACATTATCCCAAGGTGTTTGACTTCCTGTCCAAAACAAAAGTCTGTTTGTACAATGTTTCAAGTGGCTTGCATATACTATGGACAGGGGTGTAGCTCCAGATTCTGGACCAGTGGCGAATCCTTGTGGAAGCCAACGGAAGCCATGCCTCCCTATAAATTTCATATCAAATTATGAAATATGAAATATAAAAAAAAAAAAAAAAAAAAAAAATTAAAATATAATTTTTTTTTAATATAGTTTACATTCATTTTCATCTGTGCATCTGTGTTTTTTTTTTTTTTTTTTTTAATGTCTCCCTCTTCTCCTTCTCACTCCCTCTAACACACTGTCAGACTGTGCTCACTACTGCAGAGGAGAGAAGCAGTGGGTAGGTCTCTTTCTCCAGCCTTCCAGCATTATAGAGTGAGTCCAAACTCCAAATCCGATCCTAGCCAATCAGATTCGAGCTGACTGCCACTTTGCCACACCCTAAAAGTTTAAAACGGAGCTGGGAGGAAGACGTTCAGCATAATATTCCACCTGGAGGCGGGGCAGGTGCCATATTTTCCCCTCTGCACTCTGAACATTGTATTAACCCGTAACTGTTCCCACGGGCCGAATATTGCCCCGATCCTCGCGAGATTAAATCCACGGGGACCTCTCGGCGTGCCGAAGCTTTTCCTAAATCACTTCCATCATCGAAAACGAGGGGAAAAGGTCGGCTCGCGACCCTGAAAATGTCGCGTGATTTTAAAAACGCTGTATTAAGTGAGCCTATTATGGGATCCACGCGAGCTTTCTATCGTGGAAACATCTGGGCGTCCCGCAACTTTTACTGATTCACATGTAGCCCCTAAAATGCTTAGAAAAGGAAAACAGAAAGCGTGGAATAAACTCGCCGAAACGGAAAAGTGTCCCACGGGCGCGCCGTGATTCCGATCCGCGTGAAAATATTCACGGCCATAGAGGAGACCGTGGGACACCTTTTTGCAACCGAATATGTGTCTCGAATTTGCTCCCACGCGGCGCGCAAAATCGCGCAAGGAAAAATCGGACCAAAAATTAACCAATGCTCCAGCAGTATTAATGACCCTGATGTAAACAAGACAAACGTCTTTCTCTGGTCTGCATCCCCTTATACAATTGTGTGTGAATGAATGAATGAATGAAAACTTTATTAACAGATTGCGGAATGGGTACAGTACAGTACAGCTCAATACATACAATTGTTAAGGGGATGCAGACCAGAGAAAGACTTTCGTCTTGTTTACATCAGGGTCCCCCATTTTCAATTCATCGTAAATGTGTATTGAGCCGTACTGTATTGTACCCATTCTGCAATCTGTTAAATAAATAAAAATAACGTTTGACTGGCCGCCGAGCCATACTGTAGTGTACATGGTGACTGCTTGACAAAAAAAAAAAAAAAAAAAAAATTATTAATAAAAATATTGAATAATTCTTTTTTTTATAATTTTTTTTTGGCTTCCCCTGTTATTTTAGCCACGCGACGCCACTGTTCTGGACCTCATGAAAGAATGTATTTGTAGGCCCCCAGTGAATGCGAGCGCGCGTGCAGAATTTTTTTTGCCCATTTTTTTATTGATGAAAACGCATAATATGGTTTTTACCTATACATTCGGATCAGCAGTTCAGCACCTGCACTGTTGGTGGGTGAGCCTAGTAAAGGATGTCGCATTGCGTTCATCTTCAATGAATGGACCAATGCAATAGTCTACCAAAGCCCCCCCTCTCTCTATATATCTCACACACACACACACACACACACACACACACACACACACACACACACACACACACACACACACACACACACACACATACACACACACACACACACACACACACACACACACACACACACACACACACACACACACACACACACACACACACACACACACACACACACACACACACACACTTCAGAAACAAACATAGTATCAATGAGAACATCAATAATACACCTGGGTGATGTCTAGTAAAAAAAAAAAAAAAAAAAAAAAAATTGGGCCCCCCCCCCAGTGCTGGACCCTTGGAATCATCCTAAGCTACCCCCCCCCCCCCCCCAGCTACGCCCCTGACTATGGATATACTGTTGTCGTCAAACAGTATGTGAACTGTTCATTACATTCATATATATATTTGATCATTGAATTTCTGATTAATCTGAAGTTCGACATAACTACTATGACATACTTTCCTCACATGGGATTTGAAAAAGTCAATCAGAATGCCCAGATATGTTAGACAACTTGTTGTTTTCCTCCTGATATCATTATATCTGGTTCTGGAGTCGTACTGTGCGTGGCTTTTTATAGAAAGACACGCTGGCAGTTTTTATTATATTGAGTTGAAGGCATGATTGATTCAGCCAAGCTGTGATGTGGCCAAATGCATTGGTGAGTTTTGCTGCAGCCTGTTGTTTTGTGCTGCCATAGACCACTGTGTCATCAGCATACAGCCGAGTCTCCACGTCGGAGCACACAGAGGGTGGATCGTTGACACGAAGACTGAACAGAAGTGGTCCTACTGTAGCAGAGATGTCTTGTGTGAAACCAGTATGGGAATGAAGAGCAGCTGATTGATGGATGATTGAGTTATGTCATTTAGATATGTCTCTGTCCACTTGAGGGCATCGTGGGAGAAGTTAAATGGGGAGCGTTTGGCAACGAGTACCGTATGGTTTACTGTATCAAAGGCATTTATCTTTTTTTTTGTGAATTTTTTTTTTACATTTATTTTCTTCTTCTTTTACATGAAACAAGACAACACAATACAGTAATAACAACAATAAACAGGACCTCACAGGACATAGTGAGCAACAACAACAACAATAACAACAACGGAAATAACCAAAACAATAAAACAGAACATATGAATACAATTGTGTTACCACAGACACCACAAAAGACATTTCCTCCCCCACTCCCACCCCCCCACCCCAGGACCCCCGGACCCCCCAGGATAAGCACCCGAACTCCGCTTCGCTGCAAAATCATGGCCTTCACTGTCTCAGCTGCCGAGACCCACAATTCAATATTCATCATCAACTAATATTACAAGAACAGTAGAGGAGGAAGTTGGACACATGTCACGTCACGTATACAATTGACACAGGTGTTTGCTGTCTGGGTGGCCCGCGAACCCATCTGGGCCTCTCTCACGGGCCATCTGGGCCTCTCTCGTGGACCAAAACTGGTTTTCAGATTCAGATTCAGATGACTTTATTCACCATATTGTTTGTACAAATGGAACGTGATTCGACATTTACAGCCACCATCTGTACCACCACATTTTATTGCTGTCATCTTGGCCAGGTCTCCCTTGCAAAAGAGATATTGTATCTCAATGGGACTTCCTGGTTAAATAAAGGTTAAATAAAACATTTAAAATAAATCTGATTAGCACTAAGTAGTACTAATTTGTATATTCTGTACCCAGTTTAATCACCTGTACATTGTATATTACTGTTGCACTTTACTGTTACATTTGCATGGTTGGATGCCAAACTTATTTTCGTTGTACTGTACTTGTGCTGTATAAGGACAATACATTTTAATTAAATCTACTGTTGGTGACACATTTAAAAATAGACCAGAGAAAATACTAACTTGGGAAGCATGAACAATTTTAATAACTCATGAAAATGACAAATATGACATGGACAAGTCATTGATCGCTAACAAGGTATTGGTTTGCCATAAAATTAAGGAACATCGACTTACATGATAAATAGATAATAATGACACAATCTCCTGACATATGAGGACTAGCATCTGACATAAATTATTTAATCTAATTTCATTTTAATTTGTTCCGTTCATGGAAATGCACAGTAATGCACAGTTCTATAAAAGAAAGAAAAATCATTTAATAATCAAAGCACATCTCAATTTGCACATTCCAAGACTGAAATGTTATGGTATGACAAGTGAGCCTTAAACTGAGCCAATTAACAAACACTTACACTTAACTAAGTTACACTTAATCAAATTAACAAACAGAGGACGGGTTGAGAGGATTAGTGACTCCATCAGGCGTCCTGGGTCCCCTGCAGTCAAGTTTCAAGTTTTCAAGTTTCTTTAATAGTTGTCATACAGAAGTACAGAATACTTTCATACAAAATGCTTCTTACTGTTACGCTCCAGAGACTGTGCTAGACAAGATAGTATCAAATAACATAGTATAGCATGTAATTTAGAAGAAGAAAATGAGGTCACAGTGTTCGGTATAGACATATGTACAATGTTCTGAGTTACCATATAATATACAATACTATGCAGTGTACTAATGTACAGTACTATATAGTGCAAAGCAGAAATGGGATGAGGTACAATTTAGGTACAATTTACAGTAAAGTGTACGAGTTGTAGTGCAATCCTTCATCAATAAATATAAAGTGTGGGGAGTGGGTGCTACAGTGTGTTTGTTTAAAGTGGGTGTGTGCTATAAAGTGTGTGGAGTGGGTGCTACAGTGTGTTTGTTTAAAGTGAGTGTGTGCGTGTGGATGTGTGTGCTATGTGCGTTTGGTGGTTGTTGTTGTGTAGTGTTCATTGTTCGTTTAGCAGCCTGATGGCCTGGGAATAGTCCTTTGGCCTGGTCTCCCTCCCAATCTACCCCTCTATGGCCACCTTTTATGCACAAGTCCCTAGCCTGAAAATAGCCAGCCTTTTTAGATTAGATTAGATTAGATACAAATGTATTGTCATTATACAGTACAACGGAAATAGGTTTGGCATCCAACCAGAGGGCAAATGTAGCAGTAAAGTGCAACATGAATTTTTACCCAGTCACACACTGGGTACACTCAACACTACTGAGTGCTAATCAGATGTACTTTATTTACAGAGTTGAAGTATACTAAATAAAGACCGTGTGACTACTACTAGCCAGCAGCGTAACTAGTAAGAGTAGAATATAATAATAATAATAATAATAATAATAATAATAATAATAATGATAATAATAATAATAATAATAAATAATACATTTTATTTATAAAGCGCTTTTCAAGAACCCAAAGACGCTGACAATGAGCAAAACAAATGAACAGAGAAACAAAGAACCACAGGGAAAAAGCATACAGTATGAATACGCAGGACATACTGTACAACCACGGGTAACAAGTAACAGATACAGAGTCCAGTAGGGGAACAGTCAGGGAAGTAAGGAAACCGAGGGGAGGGGGGGGGGGGGGGCAGGAGAGGGAGAGAAAGTAGGGAAGGGGAAAGGGAGGTGGTAGGTTGGAGGAGGGTGGTTGTGGGTAGGGAAGGTTGTATGCTTGGGAGAACAGGTCGGTTTTGAGTCGGGATTTAAAGGTGGAGAGTGAGGGAGAGTCTCGGACAGTCTGAGGGAGGGTGTTCCAAAGTCTGGGTGCAGCTCGTGAAAAAGCCCGGTCACCAAAACTTTTAAGTTTGGATGACGGGACAGTGAGGGAAGCAGTGGAAGAGGACCGGAGGGAACGGGTGGGGCGGTAAGGGAGAAGGAGGTCAGGTAGGGGGGGGGGGGGGCAGGCTATGGAGGGCTTTGAAGGTGAGGAGTAGTGTTTTGAAGTTGATGCGTTCCTTGATCGGGAGCCAGTGGAGGGAGTGGAGGACAGGAGTGATGTGTTCACAGGACCGGGTGTTAGTGAGGAGGCGGGCGGCTGAGTTCTGGACTATCTGCAGTTTATGGAGGGAGTGGGAGGTGATGCCAGTGAGGAGGGAGTTGCAATAGTCAAGGCGGGAGGAGATGAAGGCGTGTATGAGGGATTCAGCAGCAGGGGGGGATAGGCAGTGACGAATTTTGGCAATGTTGCGGAGGTGAAAGTATGATGTTTTTACAATGGAGCGGACATGGGGGTCAAATGAGAGGGTGGGGTCGAGGATGGCACCGAGGTTGCGGACTAGGGGGGAAGGGGTGATGGTGGAGTCATTGATGGTGAGTGTGATGGGTCCGGATCTGGTGAGGGTGGTTTTGGTGCCGATGATGAAAAGTTCCGTCTTGTCAATGTTTAATTTGAGGAGGTTATGGGTCAACCAGGTTTGGAGTTCAGTGATGCAGGATTCAATGTGACTGAGGGGAGGGCTGTGGGGGGATTGTGTACTGATGTCAATTTGGGTGTCATCAGCGTAACAGTGGAAGTTGAGGTGGTATTTACGGATGATGTGACCAAGTGAGAGAATGTAGCAGATGAAGAGCAGGGGGCCGAGGACTGAGCCTTGGGGGACCCCTGTGTGACTGGGGAGGGGGAAGAGGTGTGGCCGGAGAGGGAGATGAATTGATGTCTGTCAATCAAGTGCTGTGCCCTCAACACCCAGTTGGTGCAGCCTTTGGATGAGGATGGAGTGACACACTGTGTCAAAGGCTGCACTAAGATCGAGTAGGATCAGGATGTTGAGGGCACCAGAATCAGCGGAGATGAGGAGGTCGTTGATGACTTTAACCAGTGTAGTTTCGGTGCTGTGAGCAGGACGGAAGCCAGACTGAAGGGGTTCATAGAGGGTGTTGGACTGGAGATGGGAGTGGAGTTGGGAGGCAGAAATGCGTTCAAGTGTTTTAGAAAAGAAAGGGAGATTGGAGATGGGGTGGTAGTTGGAGAGGTTGGATGGGTCGAGGGTGGGTTTTTTGAGGACAGGGGTGACAGCGGCGAGTTTATAGAGGGAGGGGACGTGGCCTAGGGATAGTGACTGGTTGAAAATAGCGGTGAGGTGGGGGATGAGAGCAGGGAGGCAGGCCTTGGTGAGAGTAGTGGGGAGGAGGTCAAGGGAGCAGGTAGTGGCCTTGGAGGTGGTTATGGGGTCCGTGATGAAGGAGGAGTCAACTGGGAGGGATGGAGTCAGGTGGGGGAAAAATTATAGTGGGGGGGGGGGGGGGGGGGGGGGGGCGAGGGTGGGGGAGTTGGCAAATTGGGATATTTTGTTATTGAAGGAGAGGAGAAACGAGTTGCAGAGGTCAGGGGAGGAGAGTGAGTTATTGTCCGGGGGTTGTAGGAGTTTCTTGACAGTGGAGAAGAGGGTCCGGGGGTTTCGGTTGCTGCTGTTGATGATGGTGGAGTAGTGGGCATATTTGGCAGCTTGAAGTGCATCACGGTAGGAGGAGATGTGCTGTTTATGGAGGTCAGCATAGATGGTGAGATGTTTTTTTTTATAGAGGCGTTCGAGTTGACGGCCGGTCTGCTTCATAGAGCGGAGTTCCGAGGTGTACCAGGGGGAGGAGGTGGTGAATGAGACAGTGATCGTTTTCAGGGGTGCCAGTGAGTCAAGGGAGTCAGAGAGAGTGGAGTTGAGCAGATTTTATGTTACGGAAAGAGATGGTGGTTTTTTGGAGTGGTGGGGTGGGGGAAGGGGAGCAGAGAAAAGGATGCAGTAGTGGTCAGAGAGTGGGAATGGGATAGGGTGAGGATTGGATATGGGTAGGGAGGCAGAGCAGACAAGGTCAAGTGTGTGGCCTTTGTTGTGGGTGGGGAAGTTGATGTGCTGGGTGAGGCTAAAACAGTCAAGGAGGGAGAGGAAGTCAGGTGTGAGGTTTGAGTTAGGTTGGTCAACATGGATGTTGAAGTCACCGGTGAGTAGGAGGCGGGTGGAGAGAGTGGAGGCTATAGTCAGGAGATCGGAAAGTTCAGTTAGGAAAGAGGGGTGAGGCTTTGGAGGGCGGTAAAGAAGTAGTGCAGTGATAGAGTTGGGGAGGGAAAAAGCGAGGTATTCGAAGGATATATATTAGGGCTGTCCCCGACTAAGGATTTGGATAGTCGACTATGATTGGCCAACATTTGCCGTTAGTCGACTATTAGTTGACTAAAAAAAATATATATATTTGGGGGTGCTTAATGTCTGAAGGAGTCGACTGAAGGCTTCTTGTCCTCTGCAAAAGCATGCAATTGGTCCACTGATGGATACATATTTTTTTTTTTATCTTTTTTTCCCCCTCCTTTTTCCTCCGATTTTCTCCGATCCAAATGTTAGTCGTTATGCCAATTCCCAATCCCCTTCCTGGTCGCTGCGCACTTACCCCCCACAGTCGGTCTGGGAGAGTGGAGGCTATCACGTGCTTCCTCCGACACACGTCCAGCCAATCAACCGCTTCTTTTCACCTGGCAGCGCGGACTCTCACTGAGTGGGCGTAGCGTGTGGAAGGATCACACTATCCCACTTAGATCCTATCCGCGCTTAGCAGGCGCCCCGACCGAACTGTAGGAGTCGCTGTTTTACAACGACCCGGACCCACCCCGCCAGCTTCTCCCACCCTCTAATACTGCCAATTGTATTAGTGTGAACGGCCAGCCAAGCTGGTGACAACCCCGGAGCTATGAGCTGGATTCGAACATGCGAATCCTAGTGTCTCCGGGGTTGGTGACAAACGCAATCTCCGCTACGCCACCTGACCGCCCTCTGATGGATACATCTTGATATTAAATATTTCACCCATCTAATGAACACACTAGACTAGACAAATTTTGTCTAGTCTAGTGTGTTCATTAGATGGGTGAAATCCTCTTTCAGTGCCTCTGTGCCTGTTTTCGTAGGCAGTTAGCAGTCAACTACGGCTCCTTTCGACCGATTAGTCGACTAATCGACTAATAGGGGTCAGCCCTAATATATATATATATATATATATATATATATATATATATATATATATATATATATATATATATATATATATATATATATATATATATATATATATATATATATATATATATATATATATATATATATATATATATTTGGGGCTGAGAATAAATATATATAAATGGTATAGACAGCATTATTGTACATGCTATCTGTTACGTGTGGGGTGTGTCTGTACCCTGATCAGGTGTTCCCAGTGTGTGATGTGTTATGTCTAGTTGTAGTTCCCTACCCTGGTCTTGTAGTCTTTATCGTTTTCCCTCCCAGGTGTATCCATTTGCAATCAACCCAGGTGTGTCTTGTCTCGTCATCCCCTCCTGTATAACTGTTCTGTTCTCCCCTGTGTGAGGTGCTGATCTTGTTTGTACAGCTCTGTGTTTTGTTTGTCATTATTTTATGTTACTCCCTGATTATAAAACCATGGTAATTAGGCGGCTGGGTGGCGCAGCGGAAATTGCGCTCGTCACCAATGCAAGAGACTCCGGTCTCGAATCCGGGTGTCAGCATTGCCTTGGGCCAGCCGTCATACTAACTCATTGGCAGAGTTAGAGGGTGGAAGTCGATGGGTGGGGATTTGGACGTTGTGGACAGCGACTCCTACAGGTCGTTTGGGGGACGCCTGCACAGCAGAGACAGGAAGTAGCGGGGGTAGTGTGAGCCTCCCATGCGTTACACCTCGCCACTGAGAGTCCACACTGGCAGGTGAAAAGATGTGACAGGCTGCCTCCTCGTGTACCGGAGGGGACACGTGATGCAAGGCTTCTATCCTCCCTACAGCCGACCAGTGGGAGGCATAGTCGAGCAACGTTCAAGACAGGGGAGGGGAGAATTGGAAACTCGAAATTGGGATGGGAGAAAAATAGAAAATAAGGAGAAAAGGTGGATCAAAACAAAAAAAAACATGGTCATTATTAATTAAATATCTTTTGTTGGTTACTTTGGCTACCGTCTCCTCATTATGTTACATTGACAAGACAACGAGCATTCCTTCAGTCAATGGTAACGTAATACTATCATACAGAGCTATGGGTTATATGCAGGTGTACAAGCAAGTATATAGAGGGGTTATATGCAGGTACTGTATATTTATATGTGGTAAATATAAAGATATAAATGTAAATATGCGGTATATACAGCACTGATATACAAGCTATCATACAGCGCATATGGGTAGACAGTGAAAGCAGTAGGTAGGTATCATGTATGAATTGAGTATAGGCATATCAATTGAGTTCAGAGTCGTACAGTTTTTAGGCACACTGACCTTTGACATTGCCTACATTAGGTGTATTCTCTGTGTACCTATTATTGTCCATGTGCAGTGCTGAGCGTTATATAATGGGACTAGCTGTATGATTTATAATATATATTTTTTAACTGGACTTTGAAGAAGTCTTTATTCATTGCACACATTGACAATGTCGTCATTGAGGGTAGTAGAGCATTTGAGACATCAGTGCTGAGACAAGATGGTAAATGGTAAATGGCTGCTTATTTATATAGCGCTTTTATCCAAAGCGCTTCACAATTTGTAACTCACATTTTTCCCATTCACTCACACATTCACACACAGACGGCAGAGGCAACCATGCAAGGTGCCAACCTGCTCATCGGGAGCAATCAGGGGTTAAGTGTCTTGCTCAAGGACATATCGACACGCTGCCCGGGAGGAGCGGGAATCGAACCGGGAACCTCCGGATTGCCAGACGACTGCTCTACTTCCTGAGCCACTGTCGCCCAGCTTATAGAGGGAGATGTGATTAACATGATTCCTCACTTGTTTATACTATAGGTGCTTAATCATTATCATTATCTTTGTACATCACACTGAGTCTCAGCTACATCTACTGGCCACCTGGTAATTACTCTTTGATATTGCCAGGGAGATCTGCTCCTCCCTCTCCCCCTGTCTCCCTGTCTCCCTGTGAGTGGCTGTCTCGGAGTGATGACCGGAGTGTTGGACGTCCCGTGATGAAGACTGGGAGGATGCGACCCTATCTGCGCCGCCCCTTCGCCTCAAATAGATCCGCTATCAGCTCTATCTTTAATCTTTCAATAATTTTCAGTTGCTATCGCTATCAGCTCTATCTTTAATCTTAATCTTTCAAAATGTTCAGTTGCTATCGCTATCAGCTCTATATTTAATCTTTCAAAATGTTCAGTTGGTATCACACATATCTGTGTTTCACTACACACATGAGTGCATGCTTACCAACTGTTCGCCTGTTTTATTGCAACACTACTATCACCGACATCTAAGAAGGGAGATCCCCCTGGAATGGCCCTTCTAAGGTTTCTCTCCTCCACATTGCCTGTGGTGCATTGTTTCCTATTGCTAGGTTTTAGTGAGTTTTTCCTTACCTTCGCGTGGGGTATGTCTGGGAGTGTTGCATTTATTTATTTACATTTTTTTGGACTTTATGGTGTTCTTGTTTTGTTCTTGACTTATTGTGATGTTTCTTCTTGACTTTGTGTCGTGTCCGGCCCATGGGGACATTAACGTGTGTTGTCGGGCCTTACAAATACATTTGATTTGATTTGATTTGATTTGAATGCTCTTTGCACTGACTTTAAAATCACACAATCTTTGTAACCCAGATTGACAGGAACAACACTTCATGGAGTGAGGTTCAGGCGGGATCACAGGACACCACAGATACCCTGGAATGTCTCCCCTCTCAGAGTTACACCCAGGAACAGGTAGTAAAAAACAACACAGCAGTGTAAACAATTTGGTCAATATAATTTAACTATCTAACTAAATGAAATATATTTTCACAGTATTCACAGTGTCACATACAGTAAGGTACAGTATGCTTCAGGTAGTGTATTTTCCTCCTTGGGTTCCTATTAGTCCAAGGTCAATGTCTGGCAGCCGTCGCTGCCCCCTGTTTTGGAGCCTGGAGGCCGCTAGTCGGGATCTGCTAAAATGATGGTGCTCCTGTGTCCATTATATATATACTGTATATCGCAATGTACATTTTTTCCAGTGTACAGGCCTATGGTTGGTCCACTCGTATCCAACCAGCTCACTGATTATCTATTACAGAACAACCTCCTAGACCGAAATCAATCAGGCTTCAAGACCGGTCACTCCACAGAGACGGCTCTCATATTAGTCACAGAGGCCCTTCACTTAGCAAGTGCGGAAGGCATCTCCTCTGTCCTGATTCTCCTGGACCTGTCAGCAGCCTTCAACACAGTCAACCATCAAATCCTCCTCACATCCCTTGCAGGAATGGGAGTTGTAGGTTCTGCGGTGGCATGGCTGTCATCCTACCTCGACAACTGTTCCTACCAAGTATCACGGAGAGGCACGCTATCACCCCCCGCCACCTAAAGACGGGTCTCCCCCATGCAGGGCTCGGTCCTTGGACCCCTCCTCTTCTCTCTCTACACCAAATCTCTGGGTAACATTATCACTTCATGCCTTCTCATACCATTGCTATGCCGATGGCGTTCAACTCTTCCTCTCCTTTCCTCCCTCAGATACTCAAGTCTCTGAACGGATCTCGGCTTGCCTGTCTGACATTTCTGCCTGGATGACGACCAACCACCTCAAACAGAACCTGAGCAAAACAGAGCAACTTGACTTGCTGGCTGAATCCTCCCCACTGACCGACCTTTCAATCACAGTGGAGAACTCTGCATCCTCTGGCTGCCTGAGACGCACTCCTATTTGGGCTCCTGGGGTGTCATCAAAGCGAAGCAGGCTATTCTCTGTCTTAGCCTACTGTGTGGAGGTCTGGGGAAATAACTACAAGTGCACCCTACAGCCAATATGCATATTACAGAAAAGAGCAATAAGGACAATAAACAAGGCAGGAATGGATATATAGAACACACAAACCCACTGTTTCTTAAATCAAACACCTTGAAATGTATGGATCTGGTCAAATTGAAAACATCACAAATCATGTACAAAGCTAGAAATAACCTTTTGCCAAAAAATATACAAAACATTTTCAGGGAAAGAGAATGTGAGAGGAGAGCTAAACTTAAAAAAAACTCAGTGTAATTGATTGATTGATTGATTGATTGAAAATGTTATTAACAGATTGCAGAATTGGTACAAGTACAGTACAGCTCAATACACACAATTGTTAAGGGGATGCAGACCAGAGAAAGACTTGCATCTTGTTTACATAAGGGTCCCCCATTTTCAATTCATCAGGACATATATGACATACATGACATACAGATAGACAGTACTGCTACATCTATACATTTATGACATACCAGATTTGCAAATACAGTACTGTTTGTGATACAAAAAGAGTCCAGAAAAGAGAGTATATACATTTGACGTAAAAACTGTACATTGGAGGGGGTTGGGTAGGAGGGGTGGGTGGGGAACACTGTACAACTGTACAAGCAAAACTGTACATTGGAATATTGACAAAACCATACTCGGTAATTTACTGTACATTGGAGGGGGTTGGGTTAGGACATTTACAGGGGCCAGTTTCGAATTGCAGTCTCCCGTAGGTGTTCTTTGAGAGTGGTTTTGAAAGTGGGTAGTGATTCACATTCCTTTACAGCTGTGGGTAGGGCGTTCCACATTGATGTGGCATAATTGCGAAACGTGTTTAGTCCCTTGTTTGAGCCGAATCTGGGTTTAACATGATTTGTGGAGCTCCCTCTGGTGCAGGCCATGTGAGCGGATCGGAGCGTGAGCGGCGCGGGGCGCGGAGCGGGCGGTTTTGACGTGAGCGAGGAGTGGGTTTTAAAATGGGTCGGCGCGACGTCCGGAGCGAGAGTTCTCCTCCGCTCCAATCCACTCCAGGTCGCTCACAGTGGTTTAACACTGTTGATGTAATATACATGCAGTACAATGCCAAAGCAACAGATGGCGATGTACAAACATGAAGGCCATTTTCAACCAATGAGAAGGGTGAACCTGTGATATCCGGTTCAGGCTTTGTCACTGTAGAGACGCCCACACTCACTCCTGTTAGAAAACGTATCGACGCCATTGTTGTTGACGTTAGCTTACATGCTAACGTTAATGGCAGCGACCATAGCATTGTGGCTCGGCTAGCCTATCATCGCTTAATAGAGCTAGTGGATGGATAAACAACGTTATTTAACATTGCAGAATGGGTACAATTACAATGCGGCTCAATACAAACAATTGTTAAGGGGCCCAGGGGGTGTAGACTGTTGTAGTTTGAGCTGATTTACACCATGCTCCAAAAAAAAAAAAAAATCTGCCGAGCGATCTGGCGCGGGGCTCGATTCAAGGTGAGCGGGGAGCGAGCGGAGAGCGACTTGGGGGCGGGGTCAACATGATCGATTAGCGGAGCGGACCAAGCTTTAAAGAGCGAAGAGCGGATTTCTCGGCCGCGCCGATCCGCTCACGTGGCCTGCTCTGGTGTTGTGATCGTGGTATTCACTGACATTTGGGAAGTATTTTGACATGTACATGGGTACCTTGGTCGTGTAGTGTATCTTGTAGACCAGGCCCATTGCAAGTTGCTGTACTCTGTCGTCTACTCTAAGCCATCCTAGGTTGTCAAAGTGGGCAGGGGTGAGGTGGGTTCTAGGAGTAAGGTCAAGCAGTAGTCACAACCAAAATGAAAGGTATGTGCATGTCAATCTGTGGGGTGGACTTGTGGAACAGTCTGGAGTTAGAAATAAAACAGAGTACAAAAATAAATCAGTTTAAAAAGATGTACAAAAAATCTTTCTTAAATAGGCATCTGGAAGAGGAAGTGTGTTGATTGGGAGTATGCCTAAATAAAAGAAATTATTAAAAAATTATGTACAGTATATGATCATATGGATGTACTGTATATAAATGTATCGGATTGTATACAGAGTTTATACATATAATTAACAATAGATTAAATTATAATGTGTGATAGTTAAAAAGGGGTACTAGGAATGTAAAAAAGTGTATACTTCTTCCTACTCCTTTTTAGAACAGGGTAAACTATGATTTGTTTATCTGTTTATCTTTTTGTTGTCTTTTCTTTTAATTATCTTTTGTATATGTCAAATGAACAGATATATGTTAGTTTTTATACTTGTTCTAAAATTAAAATATTTAATTCATTCATACTCCACTAAAACACACTTATTTAATCAATATCTAAAAAAAAAAAAAAAAAAAACATCTTACTGTCTTTTACTATTATGTACTTTGCTACTATGTCTATACTACTATCTACTATGTACTATGATACTATGCCTATACTGTACTACTACCTAATATGCTAATATTTCTATACTACTATGCAATCAGAGTGTATCACTCAAGTTCAACACTGTTTGACGAACAATACCACTTACCCTTAGCCAGGGGCGTAGCTATAGATTCAGGGCCCCATGAAAGAATGTATTTGTAGGACCCCATGAATGCGCGCCTGCATTAGCGCGCGAGAGAAATAATTTTTTGGCCATTTATTTATTGATGAAAATGCATAATATGGTTTTTACCTATACATTCGGATCAGCAGTTCAGCACCTGCACTGTTGGTGGGTGAGCCTAGTAAAGGATGTCGCATTGCGTTCATCTTCAATGAATGGACCAATGCAATAGTCTACCAAAGCCCCCCCCCTCTCTCTCTATATCTCTCACACACACACACACACACACACACACACACACACACACACACACACACACACACACACACACACACACACACACACACACACACACACACACACACACACACACACACACAGGGGCGTAATTTGCGGGGGGGTCCCCGGAAAATGTCCCCCGCATGATTTCAGAATGCAGTATTTGTCCCCCCCATGTTTTTACCCCCAAACCGCTGCAACTGCGCGGCCTGGCGGCCAGCACTGTGACTCGCTAGTCGCTACTACACAGTGCCGGCACTGCAGATTTACCCTACTCTTGGAATTCATTGCCAGATCCTCAAAGTCATACATAGGGGCGCTGTCTCGATAATGCAGTGTTATTAAAGCAGCGTGTAGCCGACGCATGAACCAGTTGGAAGCGTCAACGCGGAACTGGAAATCCGTTGGTAAAGAAATAGCGGCCTGGAATCATTTTTGGGACGCTCTCAATTCGCAGTAAAGTAACGCAGGAGTCCTGGACCCCCAACAGGTAAGGTAAGCGATTTTAGATGTATCACTTTAAGTGTGCGGCTGTTGTCCGAATACTAGTGAATATTGAAAAATAAAGGCATGACATTTAGAGACGTCCCCGTCGTAGCGTTCTGGTGCGGGGATACGATTACATTGTTTGTCTTGCATACATTCGATTTATAATGCGAGCACCTGCATTACAATCAAATGACTGATCTGTTATGTGTTATGGACCCGAGTCTCGAGAGGCACTTTATAATAGAAAAAAGACAGTGCAAACATGTATATGTCGCTTACAGTTTATTATGCCTATGCAGCTCGTTTATTTTGACAGAGTTAAAAAAAATTCACTAGTATCATTATATTAAATTAGCGGACGTGCAGCTGGACAAGCCCTGGCTCCACGATGACCACTTCTTACAAGAGGCGCCACCGCCTGGGAAAATGCGTATTGCACACCTGGTATTAGAAAATAAATTGGAAGGGGGGGCGCCCCCCCTACCCCCCCCCCCCCCTGCGACGTCACTGACCACGCCCCCTAATATGTCCCCCCCACCGCTAGGAACAAAGTTCTGCGCCTGCACACACACACACACACACACACGCACGCACGCACGCACGCACGCACACACGCACACACGCACACACACACACACACACACACACACACACACACACACACACACACACACACACACACACACACACACACACACACACACACACACACACACACACACACACACACACACACACACAATTACTAAATGCCTCATGTCATCTGCTTTGTCGATTGCATCTTGTCAGCAGGATGCAACACTGTTGTTTGGGTGCATGCATGATCTGAACACTTTTCCTGGTTTCCCCACCCTGCCATTTCAAATGGAATCTAGGTGAATAAAGTAAATTCAAGAAAACACATTGCATTGTGGAACTGTGGCAGGGGTGTAACGCAACACCGCTATGTGTATCTGCATCTGTTTAGAGATCAAAATATCTGTACTTGTACTGTATCTGTACTTGGATTTGAACCGGAAGTAGCTGACAACCTAGAATGCCTGGTTTTGGTATTTTGTCATTGACACTTATCGTCTTTCTATGGATTAGGTGTGAAGATTTTGGATTAGTTATCTGTAACTAATAACAACAAATAACATCATCATTTAATATGTCCACAACAACTTCATTCAAGAACAAATCTTATTACATGGCGTTTTAACATTCGCCAAAATGCTTGATTGTGATTGGTCAATAGCGCTCGGTTGCCCCTGACAGCGGTCAGTTATTTCTCGATAACGGACCGCTGCTATGGGCAACGCGCAATAATGACCGCTGATACGGGTAACACAGCGCTATTGACCAATCACAATCAAGCATTTTGGTCGCAGACAGTCACGAAAGCTAAGCTCAGCATATGCACAGCTGCACTCATCAGGTAATCAGACCACACACCTGCCGGCTGCCAGCGATGACAGAGGAGCCACAGAACAACCGCGTCTGCATTTGATCTCGTCTTGTCGATGGTGTAAAATTAATTAGGTATATTGTTAGTAAGTTAGCCATGTAATAAGCGGGATAATGTATAGCTATACTTGGCCATTGTCGCAAAATAATTGACCGACACGGAGTTTAGAACACCTCTGCGCGGCGCCTCTGTGTTCTAAACTCCGTGTCGGTCAATTATTTTGCGACAATGACCTCGTACACATGAAGTAAGGTGTAGCCTAAGCCTAAGGTGATATGCAAAAAAAAAAAAAAAAAAGCTTATCTTGTAAAAATAAATAACAACAAATGTTCAAAATAATAGTTAACTCGTGTTTCGATTCCACCCGTTGAGGACCAAAGCCTAACTCGTGGCAAGTTGTTATTGTTTTATTCCATATTAATAACGGTATTAACGTCCCCGATCTACTTGCAGGATCTACCTGCATATTTGATTTCCGAAACATGCAATACCGGCCAGATCCTCTTAGGGGCGCCATCTCTCCACTGCAGTATCATTGAGGCCGAATGGGAAAATAATTTTTTTTATTGTCTAGGGGCGTTTCATATGAGCCTGGATCCCAGCCGAACATCCTCCATCTTTGATCACGTTACGGAACGCAGATTTCAGCCTGAAATAATGGGATTTATGATCAGCCAATGGACATATCGATCTACCAGATTCTGATGAATAATAACGAAATGCTGCCGGCGATCACATGGGCTGACGGTAGGATACTATTCACCCAAATTACAGCCGGATTGGACATTGTTGTAACACGCAAGCGATCGATCAGTTGAATGTGGCTACTTGAACGCACACTGTATTGCTAATCAATTATATTAATCGGCGTCCCCCGCCGCCCCCATTTCATCCATAGATGCTCTGTAATAGTCCGGATGCTAAGCAGTTTGTTTTATTTCATTCGTATATATACAACAGAAATGGCGTTTGATATAACGTGACTAGCCTTTAGCCTCATATCTAGCTTCCCAGAAAAAAGACGAGACAAAAACTGCGATAAAGCTTATATTCACGACGCTATAAAATGACAACCAACCGATGGATTTTTATTTTCTTTAAGCCATTATGAAAGCACGGTTTATGCACTCAAGTGACAATGAGAATGGACAGATAGCAATACCATAAAGTATATATATAGCTGTTAGAATGTACATCGGTTTGTTGACAAACCCTGGTCGTCCAGAACCATATTACACTGCAAACCGTGGTCGCCAATGTGTTAAGTAAAGCTCAAAGTAAAACAAAACAAAAAAAGAGAGTGATTGCATGCCTTGTATGCAAAACCCTTTGGCAAAACCCAGTGTGGTAAATAGTAGGCTATTTACTTTGAAATGCAGTGAAGTGAAACCTATAAACCCGTCTAAAAATGGAAGGAAAGTACTTTTTTTTTTTTTTAACTGTGTTTAAGTTGCAGTAGTACTTGGTTACTTTCCATCCCCGGTTGCTGTGGGCTCACTAAAGGTCGGTCAGTGTGGTTTATGTCCAACAGGTAAACTTTCAACAGTTTCTGCATCCTGTATGGCACAACATACAGTGTGTAAATGCCACACTTCCCTGCTCGGTTTAAATCACATAAACCAAGGATATGGCCGATTACAGTGTGCAAAAGCAGGAAGTGTCAGGTGCTTATTCCTCTGGTCCCGCCAGTTCAGCGCAGCTTGCTTCTTCACGTGCTGCTGAGTTGCTAAATGTGGCCACGCTTACCCCCTGTGTTTACAATGAGAGGTCGGAGGGGGAGGAAAGAGGTCAAGTCATCGAGTGGGAGATGTGGGAAACGCATGGGTTACTCACAATGGGACACGGGGGGGCAGAGTTTATCACAGTTCATTGTTGAAAGTCATGGAAATACTACAGGGTTTCTAAGCGGATGTTTGACAAAGAAAATTATATATACTGTACTGTAGCCTGCAACGGGGAAGGATAATTATCTGAAAAAAGCCAAAGGAGAAAGTAGAAATAGATGGAGGAATGTTGTGCGTCGTCTTCAGATGTCACAGTACACCCTGGTCAAAAGAATGAGTTTCTACTGTACATTAGCTAACCACACATGTCTTTTTACAATACATGGTTTTCTTTTCTTTGTTTTATCCACATAATCTTTCTTTATAACGTGCGCTGTGACCCTTGTGTGTGAAATGCACTTTATATAAAATAGGATTGTCTTGAGTTTGGTTTCCTCAGTACCTTCTCTGTGTATCGTTAACACAGATTTAATCCAACCTAAAGGCAGCAGGTTTGAAACAGAGAAGTGATGGATGTGAAGTTCTCCAGTAAACAGGGTAGACTGAGGAACAATGTCCTGTTCTGAACCGTGGCGCTAAAATTAACCTGTTTGACCCCTGACTTATGTCTGCATTAGAAAAGGCCTAACTCAGATCTGGAATGGAAAAGAAAAAACCGCTAACCTTCTTACTGTCCTATACTACCATGTACTCCTCCTACTATACTAATATGTCTTATGGTTATGCACTCAATACTGCAGCATCCAAGTTTCAGCACTCTTTGATCATTGTTACTCAGCTGAACGAGTTGTGCCCTTCCTGCTGACTTGTCGTACAGAACTTTTGGATAAAAGCGTCAGTTAAATGACAAAATGTAAATGTCAGAGTTGGTAAAGCGCTCTGTGTGTGTGTGTGTGCGTCGCTTGCCCATCTGAGATAATTGTGCAGCAAGAGCCAAACAGCAACACAATGACAATATCTGGTGTCTGGAGGATGAATCAGTTCACTAGTCGCTCGTCAGCAGAGCAGAATCATAATAGCATGTGATCAACCGTCTCCGACGCTCGGAGGAAAATACAGTGTAACTGAATTGATTTCACACAGTGAACATTACTTCTCTGTGTGGCGTGACCAATAAACCGCTTTATCAGAGAATCTTCCCCCTTTTTATTTATTTATTTTAAATCAAGATAGGGCAAAGAGAGCTTTTTGACATCTAAAGTCGGTCTGTGTTGGGGATATATTGTTGGTGTGGACTGTTGTTGAAATCTATTAGTCCCTCCTTGTGATCTTTAAGGACATTGGAGCCATTCAGTCGCCTCTGTGATGCGTGTGTGTCACACTTTTTGCTCGGTCAGATGTCATAACGTTGACCCCTCAGACACGGGTCACAACTTTGTTAATTGTGAGAAGATATCCCTCTATTGTTTCTGTTTAGGAAGGACATGTTGATTGACGTGGGGCTGCTATAGAGTGAGATGGTATAACGTGTAAAGTGTGCTGTGGTTAAAACAAAGTATAGTGTAAAAAGAACAACAGACACTGTAGCTGTTAACTCATTCTGCGCCGTTCATGCATATATACACATTTGTCTGCCAATCGAATAACGCCAACCACGTTGCGTACTGTATTGTACCCATTCTGCAATCTGTTAAATAAAGTTTTCATTCATTCATTCATTCATTCACGTTATTGAATCGTTATTTCTTTTATTCGCTATTTTCATTCATAAACATGCAGGCAGCTGTGTGTTATCACTGGGGATGGGTCTGAGATCGCAAAAACCCAATACCGCCACCTAACGCCTTGCGGCCGTTTCACTCCATTTGAAACGATGTGGCTTAGTGTCTGGGCCGAGCTGCGGCGTGCGTGCGGGGTCTAAATACTCTGGCAATACTGGCGGTTATAACGGATGCATCGACAAGGGTCACCCCCCCCCCCCGTTCATCTTCAATGCTGGATAACATTGTAAACACGATCGCGATCAGTACTTGGAATGGCGATCAGATAATTGGATTGGATTATTCTTTTTGCAGTACATCATAGACAAGGTAAGGGCTATATGTTATCAATCTCGCGTTAATCCGATAATTCTTTCCCCGCGATCGGAGCGTGTGTCTGTGGTGTGTGTGTGTGGCGTGTTCCGTTGGTTGCGATCAAAGCATCCATGATGAAACATAATACCGATAATCTAGTGTTGATTTCAGATTGATTATTGATCCAGGCGAGGAATGGCACGATTTATAGTGAAATGCAGTAAAACGCTGTTTGGCGGAGTTTCCTGGGATTACACAGAATTACTCTGAAACTATACTCATATTCACCATGGTATGAAACGGGAATGTATTGATGAAAAAATTATCAGTTTTTTGCATCTTGACCGGAAGAAACTCAATGACAATCGACTATCATTAGATCCATAGCTATAATATTTAATATAGTTTTAGCACTACAAACACCTGCATGTACCCCCATTTCATTACAGCGCTGGCACAAACGGCCATACGCCCACAGCGACCTCTGGCGTCCAATGAGTTAAAGGGGCACTTCACCAAAAAGAAAATAAATGCTTTTCGTACACATTCGTTTAGTTTGACAAGTTATTGAGAGTAAATTTGCTTGAATATGGCCACCAGTGATTGTCCTTGTGTTGCATTAATTACAGCTCAATGACATGATAGGGTAGCAGTGCCTGTAAGACAGGGTATTGCTATTCTTTCATATTTCATCTACATAATTTTATGGAGCTGTAACTCATTTACTCTCAATAACTGTCAAACAAAAAATGTATGTGTGCAAAAGCCCCACTCTAGTGTTTTTTATGTTTTTATTTTTCAGTGAGATGGGTATATTATGCACACAGAGTCTTGAAGGGTCAGACAAGCTGAATGAAAATATCACCAAAATGCTCGTCTTAATACTTGAGATAGGAATGTACGGTTTGGAAACACATACAACTAAGACTCAAGTTCACAGCAGTCACACACAGTAGCTACTTACAGCCATTGTTGCCACAAGTTCAATACATGTTCAATAACCTTTAAAAACATCAATGAAATGCACTAGGTGGGGGGTTAATTTACCAGGTAGCCATTCATTTCACACACACTAAAAAACAGGTATGTGAAAATAGGATGTAATTATGGAGATTTATAGGTAGGGGTTGGGGGGGGGGGGGGGGGGGGGGCGTGGGGGCTGTTGCCCATGACGCAGGCAAGTCAGACTTGGTCACCACTCCCAGGCTTTTCCACAGAATGTCACCTCTGCCAGAGCCTGTTAGGGGAGAGAAAACAGTTCCCCTCGCTCAGGAGCTGTGGCAGCGCACCAACCGTCCTGCCCCAACCTGTGAATCACCGGCTCTAACACACACATGCACACTCACACACATACACACACATGCACATAACACACACACAGAGAGAGAGAGAGAGAGAGAGAGAGAGAGAGAGAGAGAGAGAGAGAGAGAGAGAGAGAGAGAGAGAGAGAGAGAGAGAGAGAGAGAGAGAGAGAGAGAGAGAGAGAGAGGAGACGTCAGGTGGTGTTAGCTCAGCTCCGGTCCCACGGGGCAGACTGGTAGGGTAAGGTAATCTGCCACAGACCTGATTGCTCACTTCAGCTGCAAAGTGCTAACCAGACGCTTCCTATCCAGTGCCAGGTACCTCTGCCTCTGGCCCATTGGGAGAGAAGGCTGGCCAGGAGCCCCCCCCCCCCACACACACACACACACACCCGCCCCACACACAGCTCCCCCCTCACCCACGGACCCCTATAGAAACACAGGCAACATAAACGTCACTGGAGAAAGAACCAAATGTACTGACTGTAAAAAGGTTGTGGTGAGAATTGAAGCCTTTAAAGCCCCAATTCGGGATTCCTTTTTGGGGTATATATTTACATCTGTTTTATGTTCACGTATTTCCAACGTAATCAGACCATTTACAGCCACAAAATAGAGCGAATACAATCTAAAAACTCATATTTACCTGTTTCCTTGTGTTAGTTCTTGTATCAAGAGCTCAGTCAATCAACGGGCAAATCAAAATATGTCTCCATCCTTATTTCTTATTTCTGGTGGTGGGGCAGCCCATTTGTTTATGTTCAGATTACTGATTGGGCCTTTAAGACTGCCTACGTTAGAAGTTTGGTATTCTGCTTGTATTGGCGCCAGACCATGTGTGGTTTTGCACTTCACCTACTGATATTCCACGTTGTTAGTACGCCTGGTGGGGATTATGTGATCGCTTGTGTCTGTCTGTGTGTGTGTGTGTGTGTGTGTGTGTGTGTGTGTGTGTGTGTGTGTGTGTGTGTGTGTGTGTGTGTGTGTGTGTGTGTGTGTGTGTGTGTGTGTGTGTGTGTGTGTGTGTGTGTGTGTGTGTGTGTGTGTGTGTGTGTGTGTACAGCATATCTCGCCAACTACGGGGCTGAGGTGGATGAAACTTGGCACATATGCTGACAGCAGGCCAGACCCATTTTTCTAATTGGTCAACAACAAGTACTTTATTGGAATTCATTTCCATCATTGTCCATTCAAATATATATTCAGCATGAAGTAACTCCTTTTGAACACAAGAGGGAGATACTACACAGGTTCACTGCTCAGAGCCTCAGGGAATGGCCCCTGTTTACAACATGGAAATGCCATAGTGAACCTATTGCCATTGCTATACCTATGTATTAAAAACATCTATGAGTGAATTAATTCCCATCATTGTTAATTGAAATAAGCCCCACCCCTCGTGCTTGGAACCTTGTTGAAGGCAGAGGTTCTGTGTAGGATTGTTAGTAACTGTCTAACTGCATATATAACTGTTTACACTAGTAACTGTCTAACTGCATATATAACTGTTTCCACTAGAGGGCGCTCTAGGCGGAGACACTCAGGAACACCGCCAGGTGGCGAGTATAAATAGTGGTGTCTCCTCCCACTTCTTTCTCTTTCCCCCAGTCTCTCAGTGAGAGAAGACCTGTAGTGTTACTGCTCTGCCATGTGAATAATAAACCACGCCAGTTAAGGCTCAAGATAGAAACCATGCCTCTTGACCACATTATTGTTGCCCTATAGCCGAATTCTGTTAACAAACCTGTTTCTAACATGCTTCCTATCACTCTTCCTATGCTTCCTATCACCTTTCCAATGCTTCCTATCACCCTTCCTATGCTTCCTATTCAGGGGCGGAGCTAGGGGGTGGCTACCTGGGCTCAAGCCCCGGATGTATTCTGAAAAGCCCCGAATCTATTTAAAAAAATTTTTTTTTTTTTTTTTTTTTTTTTACAATTCATCATTGTTACATGAAAATATGTTTGCACCAGATTTAGCAGAAGCTAATTTCCATCTGTGGTCTATCCAGCTGCTAACTGTATTTGAGTGAGTTAAGTCTTGGTGTTATGGTAGACTCAGACCTAAGCTTTAAATCACAATCAACAAGTTGACAAAAACTTAATTCTTCCACCTTAGAAACATAGCTAAAGTACGGCCATTTATAAATCAAAAGGATGCTGAAAACCAGATCCATGCCTTTATCTCAAGCCAACTCGACTACTGTAATGCACTCCTTACCGGCCTCCCGAAAAAATACGATGATAACTATTTTATTGCAATGCACTATTGCATTATTTTATTCTATTTGACTAACTATTTTATTGCACTGCACTATTTTACTTTGTATCAGTGAATCATAGACGCCTGGCCATAAGAGCATTCGGAGCATCTCTGCTCTCCCACTATTGAACTTGGGGGAGCAAAGGTATGATCTTGCTCCACCACTTTTTGATTATATGAAAAATATGATATATCCCCCCCCCCAATATATAAATCTAACCATAACTACGTTATGGTTAACTGAGTTTTATAGTGAAAAGAGCAGCTTTATTGGTCAAGATTGAAGGCTCTATATTGCAGGAAATTGCACGTACAGGTTAATTAAATTCAAAGAAAATATGTCGTGGAGGGGGTTGTGCCGGACCCCCTCCGAACCACCCATTGCCTGCCCAAAAACTAAAAATAAAGCTAAGCCCTGGATCTCCTACAATCCTAAATCCGCCCCTGTTCCTATTACTGTCTAGCATTAGCATGCTAATGCTAATACTCAGTGTATCTGTCGGTCAGTGTGTTTGTCTGTGTGTTTGTTAGCGTTTGCATGCTAATGCTAATAACTATAAGGAGAGTGGTCAGTGTTTTTTATCTGTTTGTCTGGCATACTGCCTGGTGGAGATCTTTGCTCTACTGAGTGCACCTTTCTACTTCTTTATGTATTTCTAGCAAAGTAATCTCTCTCATGGTTAAGTGAGAACACTTCCTTTAAAATTGTTTCCTTCTCCATTTAATCAAGGTCCCCTCTTCCTTTTAAACCAACGCTTAATTTGACTTGACTCAAAATGATGCGTGAAGGGAAAAACAACAGACATACTGAATATTTAGGTAAAGGCCTTAAGACAAGAAAAGAGCACATTTAAGTAATGGGAATTTATACGTTTCAATGTCTGTCAAAGTTATTATATCACATTTGCCCTTGTGGGTATACTGTGCCCTTGGTGGTAATTTGACAAGAAACGCAAAGCATTTGTACGCAAGGTGCATCACAAATGTAACGTTAGAAATTAAGATATGGACGTAATTTTCTGGCAGCAGGAAGAATGCCAATTATATTTACTGTACATGATTATGTAACATCACGCTTACATCCACAAAAAGAACAGCACAAAGACAGAAAACAAAAAAAAAAGTCAGATTATAAATCCAAAACGTACCATTATTCTCCCTATACATCTGGAGCACATTACATGCATGGAATTCTCACGTTTGAATATATTACCCTGTCTTAATAACACATCAAACGACCTGTCAGTTTTCTCCAATCAGACTTTTTTTAATTTGCTATAAACAGTGGGACATATCCAGCTCTCATCCTGGAACATCCACATCAAAGTGTCCTGCCATGTCAGATTCCCACAATGCACTCTGCGCCCAGCTTGAGTGACAGGGAAAGCATGCTCCTTGTCAGATTCTATAACTAACGCCCTTGCTCCTGCATACCAAATATCCTGATGCTTAACTATACAAGGGCTGGAGCCTCTGCGGCTCCGAGTTCCAGCAGAATAGGAATCCTGGGCAAAAGTCATGTCCCTGTTTTTGTGGTTGAACGTTCTCGTGCACATGTTTCCTTCAGGAATCCGCCCACGCAGGCTCACCGAAATCTGTCCTTCGCCTGATGACTTGGAGCAATTAAGAATAACAAATTCAAGTGTTTGGTTTATCAGAAATAGCCCCTTTGGCACTACCTTAATCACTCCTAATAGAAAATAAAGTGTTTCAAGTACCTCATCTGTTTTTCATCATGAGGATGAGGGGGTTACCTTTTAAAAGGCCCAAATTGTACGCTGTAATTCTCTTTAATGAGCTTGATGCATTACAGAGATCACGTCTTGAGATAGGATCAAGTAACAATCTGTTAGCAATTGATGCTACGCTACTTCGTACCATCTGCAATCAACCACTTTACATATTCAGCTTCAATTTCTCGATGTATCCAGAGCGATTATGCCCATCGATTTTTATCTCTGTGAAACATGATGACCCATCAGGAGAGTCAAGTGCTCTTTTGCTGATTATGCTTCACTGGTTGTCGGTCACATGGGGGGGTGGGGTGGGGTGGGGGGGGGGGGGGGGGGGTATGGAGACAAGAAAGAGTTAATGTATCACTTTTGACCCAATCAGAAAATATGGCGTGATTGGAGCTCAAGCTTTTTTTTTTTTTTTTGCATTTCAGTTTAGTTTGCAACTAGTATCTTGTGAAACTCAAAGGTGAAAGTTAACAAAAATACGTTTCAGTGACTTCTTCCCCTTTTGCCGTGCTATGAAACCGCGACAGAGGGGAACTTTAGTGTGTCAGGTCAGGGCTCATTGCAACACTTCTGGCAGTCCAGCCTACCTGGCACAGCCAGTTTCATTTTTTACCCAGACCACGGGATGACGAAATCTGCTGAGACTGCGTTTTATATCCACAGGAGTATAGCGACTTAGTCAGGCAACGTTCGTGAAGTTACCCAATCTCCACCTCCCCCTTTACCCATTTCTCCTTTTGAAAGGAGGTAAGAGGTGGAGAGACGAATAGAGCTGATGCTCGTGTTTCATCAGCTCTATTTGTGGTTAAAAAAAAAAACATACTGGAGACAGAGATAGGAGTGGTTGTTGTTCTTGTACATCCTATAGGGCGGGTAGATAGATAGAGAGATGTTACAGATGCTTTGGTCATACATACTTTCTTGTCCTCACTGTTCCTATAGTTTTGTTTTTTAATTAGTGACTGATGATTTTATCTAAATTCTTTTATTCTACTTTTTTATCTGGTTTCACTGTTTTTTAACTGCTGTCTGTTGTTGTTGTTGTCATTTATTTCTGATTTTGTTTTTGTTTTAAATAAATAAACAAAAGTCATTCATTCATTCATTCATTCATTCTGTATTGTCGCAGTGAAACGGTTAACCCTTTGGTAGTGTGGTAGTGAAAGGGTGAAGAGTTAACCATGGACTACTTCATTGTGACGTGTCGGGGAGGGAGGATCTGGGGCAGCGAGAGCAAAGTCGAGCTATGCGGTTTCATCTGAGAAGTGTGAAAAAAAAAAAACGCTATGTGTAATCAAATTTGAAATGGAATTCAATCTAATATGCACATATTCAATTGAGCATAGGCCATCCTTTTGACACTACCCCCTTTGACTCATACAGGGCTTCCCGCCGAGTTGGACTTCAAATATACACATCAAATATATTTTCAAAATTCTCTCTCCCTCTCTCTCTCTCTCTCTCTCTCTCTCTCTCTCTCTCTCTCTCTCTCTCTCTCTCTCTCTCTCTCTCTCTCTCTCTCTCTGATGAGTTGTCGGGCTGCATGTTTTGAGTGACAGGTGAAAGCATGGCAGTGATCAGAGGGACTAGAGCTCCGAGGTGGCGTTTAGGAAACGCTAACACCAGGCTATACTGTAGAGGCTTGTTATTGGCTGACGACGCCCCGGTTGTATCTGTCTCCATTTGTGTGTTTGTGTTGCATGTGGCGGTTTTAGTGTACATCATGAGTCTGGGAGGGAGGGGCAGGGATAGAGTGATGAGTGAGAGAGAGAGAGAGAGAGAGAGAGAGAGAGAGAGAGAGAGAGAGAGAGAGAGAGAGAGAGAGAGAGAGAGAGAGAGTAATAGTGAAGATTCATGTCCAATTGATGGAGCAAGACTGAAACATGAAGAGACTAGAGTGGATGATGACAAACAAAAGGGAATCAGTTTATACGAATGGCTCGGTTCGCCCTTTGACCCTGTGTTACCGTACAAGCGAAAAAACATGAGCAGTGAGTATTGTGTCGAGGAGAAGCATGACTAAAATAAAAAATAATATGCAAGACAGAGAGAGAGAGAGAGAAAGAGAGACCCCCCTAACCTCACACACTGTAAACAATCACAAGCTTGACTTTACTGTCTTAAAGCAGCATCCTACAGCACATATCATGAAAATAAATACTAACGCATCATGATCCAACATGACAAGAACGTATCTTTTATTACGGATCCCCATTAGTCATCACCGCAGCAACAACTACATTTACATTTACATTTAGTCATTTAGCTGACGCTTTATCCAAAGCGACTTACAAGTTCTGTACGACAAGCCATCAGGAAGGTCAACTAGTCAACTAGTCTTCCTGGGGTCCACACACAACAAAAACAGTACATACATACATAACATTATAGTAGCATTTTGAAGTGTCTTTCATTCATTTATCTAGTCTCTGTGATCGTATAGTCTTTACCCTTCTCTCAGCATTGTTTGCATTTCAGGTGTTCGGTTCTATGAAGGAAGCGCAGACGAGGTGGTCTGAATCAAACAACTGGGGTGTTTATTCCATTCTTAATAAAACACATCTATGAATCAAACAAGTACAGGGTCTTCATTGTATATCTAATCGTCTCTTTGGTGGAGCATTCGGTCCATGATCGGATCAGCTGCGGCCGATCAGAGCGTTCCCCGGTGTGGTACTGGTTGTCTCGGCAACCCGAGGCCTCTCTTGGTTTGGTGCTGGTTGCCAAGGCAACCTTGGTTGTCCCGTTCTCAGCGCTCAGGGCAGGGAGCGCTTGATTTCGTCTCGGCGGAGTCTGGATCCCCTGCTGTAAGGCGATCTTCTATCATCGTCTGTGTCCGTGGCTCTGTGCGTGTCCGGCTCGGCTCTCGAGTCTCCGGTTCTCAGCGCTCGAGTCTTCAGCGCTCCAGTCTCCTTCTGTCAGCTTCCCTGCCGTTTAAATGAGAGAGAGAAAACCTTTTCCCTGCCTGTCAGGTGACGTCACCCCAGAGATCGGGCTTTCCCATTGGCCAAATTCCTTCTAGCAGGAATTCCTTTTGTGAGTGACACGTCATCCTGGTCTGGTGACACAACGTTACACAGTGACCCTAATGCAGTCTAAAATAGGGAGAACCCTACTTTCTACAGCCTATTTCTATTTATTCCTTTTACCTTATTTGGGAAGTGTCTACATGGCTCTCCAGGCACAGAGAATAGCATACGTCCTTCAACAGAAAATAGAATACTTGGTCTCTGATTAACCGATAAGGAGTCCTGTGTCATGGTTTCTTTTATCCTCATTATTTAAGGGTTATTCTTTATTTTGACTACCGTTTTCCTAATAGTTTTAAGTTATGCCCACATTGTAACTCATGTAATTGCCTTATTAAATGTTTCCATCCTACTGATGGTTTGTCTATTCTCTTAGTAATAACCTTTTCTTTAACCTTATTTTAGCTTAAACCTTAATTTACTACCTATGTCTTATTATTTGGTTCACTTGTTGTCAACTTTTCATGCTTGCTAAACCTATTATCTAATGTGATTTTGTATGACAGTTTACTTTTAACATAATGGTCCTTGCTTTACTTTTAGTACATATGTGTTGCAATGTTTTCTAAGGCCATCTAACTAATCTCTCTGACAAAGCCATCAGTTTTACCTATTTCCTCAAGGTCTAAAAACCCTCCAGTCTATCTGTTCTATAGTTAATGTGTGACTGGTGGCATTCTGCTTAAATTCAAATAGCCTTGAGCCTGTTAATGTATGTCCTAAAGTCAGTCAAATCGGATGTGTAAGGGGAGATTCCAAATGGTCTGGTGTTCGATTTATTATTTTACAAGGCCATTTGGTTCACTGACCAAGCGTTACTGCAGCCCAAACCTGCTGTGCTCCCTGACCTAGGTGGCCTTCCTTGGAGCTATTTTTACAGGGGATGGTACGGTTAACAGCTGTTTGCTTGAATCTGGCTCCTTTGCTGAGGAGACCGCCTAATGAATGAATGAATGAATGAATGAAAACTTTATTAACAGATTGCAGAATGGGTACAGTGCAGTACAGCTCAATACATACAATTGTTAAGGGGATGCAGACCAGAGAAAGACTTTCGTCTTGTTTCCACCAGGGTCCCCCATTTCCAATTCATCGTAACATATATGACATACATGACATACAGATAGACAGTACTGCTACATCTATACATTTATGACATACCAGATTTGCAATTACAGTACTGTATTTGTGATACAAAAAGAGTCCAGAAAGAAAAGAGTATATACATTAGGCGTAGAAACTGTACATTGGATTGGGTAGGTGGGGGTGGGACTGTACATTGGAGGTGGTTGGGGGGGGGGGGGGGGGGGGGGGGTAGGAGTGGGGGGGGGGGGGGGGTGTTGGCGGGGGTTGTGTTCGGACATTTACAGGGGCCAGTTTCGAGTTGCAGTCTCCCTTAGGTGTTTTTTGAGAGTGTTTTTGAAAGTGGGTAGTGATTCACATTCCTTTACAGCTTTGGGTAGGGCGTTCCACATTGATGTGGCATAATTGCGAAACGTGTTTAGTCCCTTGTTTGAGCCGAATCTGGGTTTAACATGATTTGTGGAGCTCCCTCTGGTGTTGTGATCGTGGTATTCACTGACCTTTGGGAAGTATTTAGTCATGTACATGGGTACCTTGGTCGTGTAGTGTATCTTGTAGACCAGGCCCATTGCAAGTTGCTGTACTCTGTCGTCTACTCTAAGCCATCCTAGGTTGTCAAAGTGGGCAGGGGTGAGGTGGGTTCTAGGAGTAAGGTCAAGCAGTAGTCTGACCAGTTTGTTTTGAGATGTTTGTAATTTTGTTTTTAGCGCCTTTGAGGTGCTTTGGTACCATGAGGTGCAAGCATAGTCGTAGTACCCTTGAATGAGTGCTCCTGCTAGAGTCTTCAGGGTATTCTTGTTTACCAGTGAGGAGATCCGGTACAAGAAACGAGTTCGTTGGTTGACTTTTTTTATTACATTGGATGCCATTTTGTCACAGGAAAGATTTGCCTCTAGGATGGAACCCAGGTAGGTAATATCTTCTTTCCTTGTGACAATATTGTCACCCACTGTAACTGAGAAGCCGTCGGTCTTGCTGAGTTTGTTATTTGAACCGAAGAGAATGGACTCTGTTTTGCCCATGTGTAATGATAGTTTGTTATCAGCGAGCCATATGCAGATTTTGCTTAGTTCTGAGCTGAGGGTTTTTTCAACCTGTAATTTGTTCTTGTCAGAGACCAGCAGGGCTGAGTCGTCCGCAAACAGGAACAAGTTGCAGTCACAAGCTGACGACATGTCATTTGCATAAATTAGGAACAGTAGCGGACCTAGTATGCTTCCTTGTGGAACACCACAGTTTACTGTGAGGGGGGGGGATAGGGTACCGTTTACCTCCACCATCTGCTCTCTCCCCTCCAGGTAGGATTGCATCCAGCTCACTGATAGACTATCAAAACCAATTGCTTTTAGCTTGTCAATCAGAATGGTGTGATTGACAGTGTCGAAGGCCTTTTGTAGGTCCAGCATGACCATGCCGCAGTATTTGCCCGCGTCCACCTCTTGTTTGATGTGGTCGTTTAAATAGAGAAGGCATGTGTCAGTGGAGTGGGATGTTCTGAAGCCAGATTGGAATTCGTAGATTAGATTTTTTTCCGCAAGGTATTTTTCGACCTGTTCGTATACAATTTTTTCCATGACTTTCGAGATGGAGGTAAGGATAGAAACAGGGCGGTAGTTGCCTGGGTCTAATTTACTGCCTTTTTTGTGCAGAGGGGTCACTCTCGCTATTTTGAAGTCCTTGGGGACGTGTCCCTGTTTTATAGAGAGGTTTATTATGTGTGTGATGACTGGGGTGATGGCGGCTGCTGAGTCTCTGAGGAATTTGGAGGGGATGTTGTCATGGCCAGTGGCCTTGTTAGGTTGGAGGGCGCTCAGTTTTTTGAGTACCTCATCTGTTGTTACCATTTCCAGTTTGAAGTCGTCTTTGTGGACCCCTAGGTTTTTGTAGTAAGCTACTATGTGTTCTACCCCATAATGCCCTGAGTGGGAGGGTAGTTTGTTTACCAGTGTTGTGGCTATGTTTGTGAAGAAACTATTTAAGTAATTGGCTACATCCAGCTTTTCTGTGATGAGCGTGTTGTCCGTCTTTATGTTTATGTTTGAGAATCTGGTTTTAAGTTTTTTACTGCAGCCTAGTTGGTTATTGAGTAATTTCCAAAGTTCACGCGGTTTGTTTTTGTTTTCCTCGGTTTTGTCATTGATGAATTTTTTCTTTGCTGTTTTGATCATGGAGTTTACATCATTTCATACATTCATTCATTACATAATGACTTTGATTCCTTCTGTAATCCAACTTACCAAGTATTTTTGTCCTGCACCTGTACATTTTCATTGATATTTTACATGTTTTATCTAGATAATATACGACATTCCACCCTAAGTGGGTTTCATAACCCACTATATAGCACCAATATGTTCTAAATTAAACATGTTAAAACCATAATTACCATTTTTGCTAATATTTTCAAAAAATTCAAAAAATCCAAAATGTACACAAATCGAACTACCAAACCCATTTTCGTCTGTACAGTTACCAAATCATCATTCACTCTTTCCGTTAGCTTCTTCCCCAGTCCCACACAATATCAGTTATTAATATGACTTCAGACTAAGAAAACTGTTCCTGTTTTTACAAGGAAACACCCTTTCAATAACAGCTTTTTTGTTTAGACTATTTTATCCATGTTTTCTTAGCTTCAATGTGTCTGTTTTGTGTAATTGACTCTGCAAGAAAAGATTAATACATCACACCCAAAAGATTAACACTCTAAAACATCGAGGGAGATTCAAACAAGCAAGCATAAATAATATCTTCTCCTCGAAAAGACCACTGAGGCCTCAATTATCCTTCGCTTTCATCCCTGTCAGTTATCCCTATTCCAAACTCCTGAGGTCTTTACTGCTAACTCGTTTTGACCGTTTTCTTCTTGTTGTATTTTGTGCTAACCACAGCCTCTTCTTTGTTGTGGGCAGTTCTTGGTACTGCTCCGATTTTCCACAGAAGGAAACGATTTTCCCTCTGTCCTTTTTGCTTTTTGGATTTGTTATTTACAAACACACAATGGATTGGAAGATCACATTTTTGCTCAGATACATCTTTAATGTTCTGTATTTGACAATACATTTTTTTCAAATTAGTTATCTATATATTCCACGGCTTCTTAGGTTAATATTCAATCAAATCACCTTTGTCTCATTTATTTTTGTGCTGTACTATTTTACTAGATCAAATATCTCAAGTTCAACACAATACTACTTCCACCCTTGAGAGTGGAATAACCATTTATAACACTATCAATACCTTGTTTCCAGACAGCCTCCTCAGTCTGGACAGCCAGCTCTAGACGAGGCCAATCACCAACAGAACCTATGTGCATGGTAACAAACCACAGTCCCCTTAAACACACATCCCACACACTCCGCCAGCCCTCAACAAGCCGGTGCAGAGTCTCCCATAAGCCAATTACCAATGTCACATGTCTGCACCCTACATGAAAACTATTTGGCCAATGGCGACCAAAACCTACAGAGCTTACCTATAGACAGAGAAACACGTTTCCCCAACACTTACCATACCCAAAAACGTGACACAACTCCCCAGATCCTACTTCTGGACTCTCAATGAGCGGAAAACAAAATCATGAACCAGCTCTCGTCCACCCTTAGTTTCCAGCCCATTATATTAGACATTCCTACCAGTCCCGCTGTGTCACCACCACCTGCTATCCCTGACCGGCGAGAGATCCCCCCAGCCAGCCAGTCCCTAAAAAATGTATAGTGTCAAACAAAACCAAAGAAAATTGCAAACAAATAAACCAAAATTGTGAGTGTCTCCATGCAACACCCCATCCAACAGAATTAAACTATCATCTAGAGGCATAAATACCCCCGTAAAAACTAAGAAAGAAACATTAAAAATTAAAAAGAAATAAAATAAAGAAATTAAATTTTTTTTTTTTTTTTTTTTTTAAGTCTCCTTGACCACCCTTGGATCAAGTATGTATAATCACTACTATAAATAGTCCTTTGTTATTAACTCTGTCTAATATTAAAAAAAATTCCATTGTTCCTGTTTAAAACCATCATTTTTGTTAGTACGATTAGCCCATGCAATTTGCCAGTTACTTCATCACTCTACAGCCCCAACTTACCCTTGTTAGTCTTCCAAACCGTTTTAGTAACTTGCACCCATAATCTAACCTTTTACCCTATCTGTGCATCTTCGTTTCTATTTTTATTCTAATCAGTCGCATTTTCCATTTTAATTTATTACTAACTCTATTTTCTCGAGCACTTTTAGCTTTGTTTGTGCATTCCCACTTCGCTCTTATTCAACCTATGACCTTTGCAGACACAACCTCTTTACACTCCTTCTGAAAATGTCCCAACATCCCGCATGCCCAGCATGTCTGTTTTCTGATGGACTCTTGCTGTCTGTTGGACTCTCGCCATCTGATGGACTCTTGCTGAGCCCGCCACCCTTTGCCACATGATTGAGCGAGATGGCCGATCTCTCCACATTACCAGCACTCAGCCGATGCCGGCCATCCAGGCGGTCCCAGTTTACCACAACCCCAGCGGTCTCTCGGCTGGCATCCCACAGCTCCCGCCAGGTCCACCCCTCTCCGGTCCTCTGGTTGTATGTCATGTTGCCTGGAGGAGAGAGGGGCATACCTGTCCTTTTCAGCCGCCGCTCCTTGGGCCTCTTGTTGTTGGGAGGGGCCTGGAAACCCACCCCTCCTTCGGCTGTCATCATCGCTTCGCTGCTCCGCACCCCGTTCAGGTAACAGAGCAAGTGACTTCTCTTGTTCACTGAGTCCTTGTTCTGCAGTACGAAACATATCTTCCAAAATTACATCACTCATGATCACAGTCTGTTTCGCCAGCTCTTGTTCTAGCATCTCCCTCTCGCGTATGACTTGGTCAATCGCCAGCTGCTTCTCCACCAATTTTCTACGGACTGTCTCATGTCTTTCGGACGCTTCCGTGAATGCTCTCTGTCTTTCTGGAGAGAGGCACGTCATCCTCTCTTCCTCCACCCTGGCCCTCGCTGTCTGGCTCCTCGTCACCGGCCCACGCCTCTCATCCTGGCTTTGGTCTCGACGGACGACTGGACATGGGAAACGGGTGGGCTGTGGAAACTGTTCGTGTATATTTCCATACCTGCTGTCGGTCTCTGTTCCAGCCGTACGGCCAGAGTGGACTTCATGGGACGGCTGTAACAACGCCGCTCGCTTCAGTCGCTTTCTGTGTCCCTTGGTTAAACTGCAGTCACCTGCAATGGACACTCCAGCGTGGATCGGTTCTGGTTGGAGTAATACCGTTGTCTCTGGTTCTCTCTCCTGTAAGACCTCCTGTATTGGAATCAAAGTCATTATTTCCAGTCCCTCTGTTATACTGGTCACCTGAGGGAATTCCATCACCTCCAACTCAATAAGATTAACTTCAGGTATTAATCTTTCTACGGGAGTGTCTGCAAAGGTTGTCAGCCTATTGCCATTAACGGCATTATTTCTTTTCATCGCTCTTCGTACTTTCTTTTTCTGTTTTTTATTTTGGTTTCTCAATCTATAATGGCCTCCTTTCCTATACTTAAATACAAGGTTTTGTAAAGGCCTGAATATCTTTGGCCATGGCTTCTTCACTTCTATTGTGACATTTCCAGTTATTGAAATAGACAGATTGTCTACTTTTGCTATTGTTATTGCATCTAAACCTTCAGTTGCTCCTATCAATGTTCCACTAAGGTGAACTTCCTGTATTTCCGACATTCTCTCCCGCTTTCAAACACTCCTGCAATAACCGTTTGAAAAAACAAGTTTCTCTGTCTCTAAAACTATTTCTACCTACTTGAGTTAAAATCACTCACACTGTCAAATTTTTACTGTGCAGACAGGGATTGATAAATGGCTTATCATTCATACTTATACCAAGGCTTATATAGCCATTTCCCCAGTTGGTATTGAAATCGTCAGAGCCCCCTCTGTCCTGCCGAGCACCTGTGCAGAAAGAAAGCAAAAACACCCAAACTTAACATCAGTGGCATTTCCCTTGTCATTTCCACTATCTGTTATGCATTGGAAATGTCGGGCAACACTATACTAATAATTTTAGAGAGATTTGGTGTGATTTATTTGACCATAACGGTACGGCCTTAGCTTGTTTTTGTCCGTTCTTCCAACCGGAAAACTGGAGGTTCCAATCCTTTGTGTGTTCTTTTCATATGATTATCTGGAGAATACAAACATTAGTTCCACACAGCCTATCAAATCTAACAATCTTGGTAAACCTGGTTAGCCATCTGTTCCAATTTCTTTTTGCCTTGATGAATTTGTTCATTCTGATCTTATTTCATACTTTAAATGACCGCTTAGCGTATTAACTATGTAAATGCAATATTAACTTCTGCTTGCTTTCTACTTATGGAAATCAAAAATTATACTTCTTCCTACATTTCTTTCCACCTTTACATCTCAACCTCTCATCACATTCTTCATACAACATCATTTTCCATAATTTTTTCACACATTCCCCCTCACAACACCAAAAAATCCTTTGGTGTTGTCTCTGCTTCCAACTACCATCAAGGGGAAAAAAATATTTTTAGCAACTTAGATCACTAAACCCTTGACCGCCATATAGCCCAGTTGTTCATGTTATTAAACTCATGGACACCAGCACTATATCCACAGCAATATCCCCCCAGATCCCTGAATTCACAGAGACCCGCCATTTCTCAGCCCAAAGCATTTTCCTTACAGTATCGATCCTGAATGAAAAACACCCCAGGCCCCTTTTTCAAGGAATACTACAACACCTCCCACCATTACCTGTACCCAGACAGGCCAGCGCCCATCTGGTACCTACTTCACATACATAATAACAACGCAGTTCAAATAAACATCCAACCCAATAACACACAACATGACGCAAAGCCAACCCTTTTTCCAAGGACCCTAACAGACGGGGGAACTAGGGGACCGACACCTTGTCTAAAATGAAAAAAACACACCACAACTGTCTCTAAACAAAACCAACCTAATGTAAAACCCATTCCCTTCATAACAAACGCTTGTGGACGCTTCACCCCCAGTCTAAACATACATGCCACACTCAAGGCTAATATTACCCTTAGGGCCAGTCAGGGAGATGGAGGGACCCCTAAATGGAAACCTAAACCCAACTCAGCAGACCTCCACTACCCAAACGAGCCATGGTCTGCAGCATACTCATAAACCATTCGAAAGCAAGCATAGGAGGGGGGGCACACGTGGAGAAAGGAAGGGAGGGAGGGAAGGAGAGGCACAGGGAGAAATACAAGGAGAGACAGCGGGGGGATGGAGGGAAGGGGAAAGGGGAGGGGGAAAGGGATGGAGGGACGGAGGGGGGGAGACAGGGGAAGGAGGGAAGAGAGAGAGGGATAGAGAGATGGAGGAAGGGGGGGGGGCTCCCAATTGAACATTAACTTTATCAAAAACTTTTTAGAATTAACTAGCAGACCTTACCGTATTGCCTGGTCCAGTTAACCCCCAGGACTTCAAACACTATCTTCAGTATCTGCTGCCTAACCTTAACTTAAATCAAACCCTACTTTAATCAGGCTTAAAGAGTCTGCATGGAGTTCCTAATATCTAACACTATACTTTAAACCTTACCAGGGGCACTTTAACCTGAATAGAACCCCTTCGAGAACCTCGTAGCTCAACAGCCAAGCAGGGAGAGAGGGGTAGTGGGAGGGAGAGAGGAGAGGGAGTGGGAGAGAGGGAGAGAGGGAGGGAAAGACAGACAGAAGGATTGTGGGAGTGATAGGGAGAGAGAGTGGGAGGGAGGGAGAGAGAGAGAGAGAGAGACAGGGAAGGAGGGAGGGAGGGAGGGAGGAGAGACATACAGAAGGAAGAGGAGAGGGGGGGGGGGCTCCCATGTAATCCTAATTTAGAAAGTAAACACTACATTAATATAACCAATGCTTTAAGCCTTACCATAAAGGCAATCTACCTTGAATAAAACTCCTTTTGAGAACCTGTCACTTCAACAAAGTCAAGCTGGGAGAGAGGGATAGAGAAGAAACAAGGAGAGGGGGAGACACCGGGAGGGAGGGAGAGAGGGATGGAGGGAGAGTGAGAGAGATGGAGGGAGAGAGAGAGAGAGAGAGAGAGAGGCAGGGAAGGAGGGAGGGAGGGAGGAAGGCAGGGAGGGAGGGAGGGAGGGAGGGAGAGAGGGAGGGGAGAGTGAGAGAGGGAGGAAGAGACAGAGGAGAAGGGGGGGGGGGGGTACGCAAGCCTCTTGTCACAGCACATAATGCCGCTGTTCACCCCAACTTGTCATGTCCAACATCGCCCCCTATAGCCCTTCACTGTCCACTGCCTTAATAAAAGCCCATAATCCATCCCCCTTGTACTGACGGCACCGTGGCGTGCATGCGCAAACCGACACATACCATCTACATGTTCCAACCATACTAGTCACCTCATTAGCTACCTAATATTGGAATAATACATCTAGTAAAGTTACAAACAAACCCACACATCCGTCACGTTTCTACCCCACTAGTGCCATCATACTGGGCCCACAACAGATATAGAATGATAACTAAACAAGTATATACAGTCGTTCTTAAAAACGGCAAAAACCGATAAAAAGAACTACAAATCTTTCAAGATGGTCGCCACACGAAAACCGAAAAAACCTATAAAAACTACAAAATGGCCGCTACGGCTCCCCGTTTACATGTGAAGGAGAGGTGTAACAACCTACAAGGCAACACCGCCCCCTGCTGTAATGTTCGTACATCACCTCTATTGTACTACAGTACTCACAACGTCCTGCAGGAGGCGCCCTCACCCTCCCTCACAAGTGCGTCATCACGCAGCACATCCAACCGACGTCAAATCGCCGTCCTTACTCAATAATAAACCACACTCCCCAGAATCCTCCACGGGAGTTGCGTCATGTTCACAAACACGCGATCTCGTCGTCTGCCACCACCGAGAGTTTTCACATGCTACATTGTTAGCACAGGTAGCTTAGCATTTTAGCTTCGTTAGCTTCCCACTGCTAGCTCCATTAGCTTAGCACTGCTAGCTCAATCAGCTTAGCTCAACCATGTTATCGCCCACTTAATAATAATAATAATGACTTGGATTTATATAGCGCTCTTCACTGACCCAGAGCGCTTCACAGAGTCCATTATTCGTTCATACACAGTCATACCGGTGGTGGTAAGCTACAATTGCAGCCAGAGCTGCCCTGAGGCAGACTCACGGAAGCGTGGCGAATAATCAACGCCTACGGCCCCTCTGACCACCACCAACATTCATTCACATGCATACACATTCATACGAGGCAAGTAGGTTAAGTGTCTTGCCCAAGGACACAACGGCAGTGGGATGGACATGGGCTTGAGCGGGATTCGAACCACCAACCCTTGGATCATTGGACAACCCGCTCTACCCCTGAGCCACGCCGCCCCACACGCCCCAAGCTAGTTAGCTTAGCTTAGCATTCTAATAACATCTCCTATATGGCCCATTATCCTGTTGATTCGAGCGGCACAACACATCGCGACGTTTGCGCAACACAGTTATACCCCGCAACATAACTTTAATCTCATTAAGCGCTAATTTACAGATCATATATTATTATCTTTATTTTAGTTCGCTCGCCCGTTTGGCCCCGCCTGGCCGAAATACACAGTATTTTAAATCCAACGCTCCCAATGCTTAGACGTTTCTAGTGACGTCATCAGCTCCCAAAAAATCGCTTATTTTGATACCTACTACATTAAATTAAGACCTTAATACCACCGATTTAAAAAATTTCAACGAATCTCACACATCATTTTGGTTCCATCACTCTCGCCATTCACTCAATTCACTCGATATCGCAACGCAGCGTCCATACGTTATCGCTGTCATCCTCGCGGCTAATGTAGCAAGCTAACCTAGTCTTTATACAAAGGACAGTGTTATGGTTTCTCCGCGGCCGATTTGGTCACTAGAGTTTTATATTGATACAAAATACATTGGCATTCACTCATAACCTCTAAACAGACATCCATCCACCATATATATTTAGCAAAACATTGTCCTATTTATAAACATACCATTCATTTGGCCACTTCCATCCTAAGCGCATTTCCTAACCTAAACCTTGCCCATTCCACACAATTCTTCCCTATGTCCTAATCACAAACGCAGTTCCTTCTTTCCAAGTGCTTTATATATCTACCGAGTTATAGAAAATCCGTCTTGCTATACCCGAGAAACCCGCTCCATCCATGTAAAGTGGCTCGTGGAGCGTTTTGTAGAGCCTCCTGACGGCTTGAATCGGAGGTTTATATGGCCAAATCGTCCGTTTAACCATAACTTCCAAATTTCCTACTTGTAGAGCCTCCTGACGGCTTGAATCAGAGGTTTATGTGGTTTATCATGCTCTCCGTTTAAACCACAATTTCCATATTTCCTACGTTCCTCTTCCTCCACAAGCTTGATGTTTCTCAGATTTGGACAATGGCCAATCTGAGCCTAAATGATGTCGGATTATGTCTCGACAATTCGCATATGGAACGCAGTGGAGGTTTCTCTATGACAACACGTGAAACACAAATTCACTCATAATTCATAATTATTATTAATTTACATATACCTATATATATATATATATATATATAAAACAAAAACTATATATTTTTTTTAATTATTATTATTATTTTTTTTATTATAAATGTTTTCCTCTGTAAAAAAAATTCCAGTGAATATTTTTTTTCAAAAATGGCCAAAATTGACAGCTCTGAGCAGGCCTGCACTGCAGTATTGCCTGCAGTAATTATTCGTGAAGAAAACTTCACAGGTGTGACCCATTGTTAAATAAATAATAAATAACAGCGAATCAAAATAGGCTATTAACTTCATCTAAGCACGGTCTGTGCAGTTAAACTCTTGCCATTGAATGGAGGGTTGATTGATTGACAGCCCTTGACATCCAATACACAGAGGTTGAATATGATTGGCAGCCTTGCAAATCCAATCAGAGATTGCTGCATTGCAAAGTCAAAACGGGTCCAGCTGCATGTCCGGAGGATAGGTTTAGCTGGGCCAATCTCAAGTTTCTCAAGTTTCTTTATTAGTTGTCATACAGAAGTACAGAATACTTTTATACAAAATGTAACATAAAGAAGCATTTTGTATAAAATCCTATCCTCCGGACATGCAGCTGGACCCGTTTTGACTATGTGAAAGTTGAGACTATGAGAAAGTTGTTGTTTAGTAGTTAGTAAGATGTACAGCTATAACAAGTCAAGTCAGGCTAAATTAAACTTTAAAAATAAACCAGCAACTGAGCAACATGAAGAAGTGGACTTATGCATCTGGATCAGAAAAAACGTTGTGGATGAAAAAGTAAGTAGGCTACAGTGCTTGTATGCTAACAGTAGCTAGCCAGCTTAGCCTACATCACAATGATAAATCACCAAGCTAACTTACTGTACACTCTGTAGGTCTGGGCAATTAATCGAAACAGAATCGCGATATCGATTCATAGACCTATGCAATCTCATTTCTAAGTTTTTTTTTTTTCTTTTTTTTACTTTTTAAATTATTTTATCTGGGTTGAACATGATTTGTGGAACTCCCTCTGGTGTTGTGGTCGTGGTATTCACTGACCTTTGGGAAGTATTTCGACATGCACATGGGTATCTTAGTGGTGTAGTGTATCTTGTAGACCAGGCCCATTGCAAGTTGCTGTACTCTGTCGTCTACTCTAAGCCATCCTAGGTTGTCAAAGTGGACAGGGGTGAGGTGGGTTTTAGGAGTAAGGTCAAGCAGTAGTCTGACCAGTTTGTTTTGTGATGTTTGTAATCTTGTTTTTAGTGCCTTTGAGGTGCTTTGGTACCATGAGGTGCAAGCATAGTCGTAGTACCCTTGAATGAGTGCTCCTGTTAGAGTATTCAAGGTATTCTTGTTTACCAGAGAGGAGATCCGGTACAGGAATCTAGTTTGTTGGTTGACTTAGTTTTATTACATTGGATCCCATTTTGTCACAGGAAAGATTTGCCTCTATAGGATGGAACCCAGGTAGGTAATTTCATCTTTCCTTTTAAGATAAGATAAGATATTCCTTTATTGATCCCCTTGGGGAAATTCAGGCATCATAGCAGCATGGGGGAAGGGGGGGGGTACAGGTAGTGAAAACAACACAAGCAGTGTAAACAAATAGGTCAATATAATTTACTATCTAACTAACTGAAATATACATTATTCATTATTCACAGTATCACAGTATCCACATAAGGTGCAGTATGCATAAGGTAGTGTTATTGTCCTACTTGGGTTCCTATTAGTTCTAGGTCGATGTCTGGCAGCAGTCGCTTCCCACTGTTGTGGAGCCTGATGGCCACTGGTATGAAGGACTGTCAGAGTGTCGGGGGGGTATGAGTCTGTGGCTTCCTTGTCACCTTCACCTAATATGTTTTGATCTGGTCAGGTGCGCTGTCACCTAAAATGTTTTGATCTGATCAGGTGCGCTGTCACCTAATATGATTTCATCTGGTCAGGTGCGCTGTCACCTAATATGTTTTCATCTGGTCAGGTCCGCTGTCACCTAATGTTAATATGTTTTCATCTGTGTCCACTGACCACTGACACACAGTGGGGGATGTTTTAAAAATATTATTTAATATATAATATAATATAATAATTTGTGCTTCACCTAAAAATTTGGTCAGCAGCCTCCACTGATGGAACGTCTTCCAAAGTCTATTGCTCAGCGTACCGATTCTAAGCGAGCTTCCCGTTAAGCAACCTAGCACGAATCCCTATCCCTCGGCTGTGCGCGATCTGAACTAAATACAGACATCTATAACCTCTCTTACTGGTAGTCACATTATTGTTCGACGAAGGGTTTGTAAAATCCACAATGGTACTCTCGTTCCTCCGTCAGCTGTCTCCCAGAGCGGGGCCCGGTTTTGACGAGTGAAAACAGCGCCTCATTTAACCCATTCATCAACCAAAAATGTCACTTATCCCCAGACTTTCAATTGTTTTCCCTGAACAATTCCCTATTTATAGCTCCATAGTTGCTTATAAACTCTTCACCTTTCGCCTCACTTCTGTACCGTTCACTCTGATTGTGCCCCTTTTCTTCATTACATTAGTGCCGATTCTACCTAGAATAGTCTTATCTTATACCGTCCTTACTGACCAGTCATCATTTTGTTTTAATAGAGGGCTTGTAATTCATCATACTGTTATGACCCCCTCCCCACCCCACGGGACGTACTCAAAAGCGCGGGCCCGATCATCATGGAGCGAGCAGAGTTTTGCCATCCCAGCACCCTTTCTTCCTAAAACAACACAATTTTAATCAATCATTTTTACCAATCTCTGATCGGTGTCCCTGACCCACATGCTAGCTGCCCTGTTCCACGCAGAACGACTAGCAAATGCAGATTCACATCATCCCATTGCACTAATCCTAGGTAACCTAAACGAACACCCTCAATTCCCTAACCTATTAAGTGCTGCGTTGGTGTGGCCGAGACCAGAGACCGGTTGTGAATTCTGGTCTCTGGCGTCTTCCGATACCAACATATTTTCGGTCCAGCACAGCATTCACTTCTACCTATAGCAAACCCCAATTTAAGACCGCTCGACCTCCACCAATTTAAACGCACCATCCTTACTTACCTACAAACCCGCTGTCCTTGGCTGATGATGAGGTGAAGGATCAATCAGTCGTAGAGGCGTCGATGAGGGCGAGAATCTCTCTGTCCCTTTTAGAAGTAGCTTTCGTCGTCTTCAACCGGCTTTGGCCGAATACAGCACGGGTCACGGACCATTTGAAGTGTCTTTCATTCATTTATCTAGTCTCTGTGATTGTATAGTCTTTACCCTTCTCTCTCTGCATTGTTTGCATTTCAGGTGTTCGGTTCTATGAAGGAAGTCTGGATCCCCTGCTGTAAGGCGATCTTCTATCATCGTCTGTGTCTGTAGCTCTGTGCGTGTCTGGCTCGGCTCTCGAGTCTCCGGTTCTCAGCGCTCGAGTCTTCAGCGCTCCAGTCTCCTTCTGTCAGCTTCCCTGCCGTTTAAATGAGAGAGAGAAAACCTTTTCCCTGCCTGTCAGGTGACGTCACCCCAGAGATCGGGCTTTCCCATTGGCCAAATTCCTTCTAGCAGGAATTCCTTTTGTGAGTGACACGTCATCCTGGTCTGGTGACACAACGTTACACAGTGACCCTAATGCAGTCTAAAATATGGAGAACCCTACTTTCTACAGCCTATTTCTATTTATTCCTTTTACCTTATTTGGGAAGTGTCTACATGGCTCTCCGGGCACAGAGAATAGCATACGTCCTTCAACAGAAAATAGAATACTTGGTCTCTGATTAACCGATAAGGAGTCCTGTGTCATGGTTTCTTTTATCCTCATTATTTAAGGGTTATTCTTTATTTTGACTACCGTTTTCCTAATAGTTTTAAGTTATGCCCACATTGTAACTCATGTAATTGCCTTATTAAATGTTTCCATCCTACTGATGGTTTGTCTATTCTCTTAGTAATAACCTTTTCTTTAACCTTATTTTAGCTTAAACCTTAATTTACTACCTATGTCTTATTATTTGGTTCACTTGTTGTCAACTTTTCATGCTTGCTAAACCTATTATCTAATGTGATTTTGTATGACAGTTTACTTTTAACATAATGGTCCTTGCTTTACTTTTAGTACATATGTGTTGCAATGTTTTCTAAGGCCATCTAACTAATCTCTCTGACAAAGCCATCAGTTTTACCTATTTCCTCAAGGTCTAAAAACCCTCCAGTCTATCTGTTCTATAATTAATGTGTGACTGGTGGCATTCTGCTTAAATTCAAATAGCCTTGAGCCTGTTAATGTATGTCCTAAAGTCAGTCAAATCGGATGTGTAAGGGGAGATTCCAAATGGTCTGGTGTTCGATTTATTATTTTACAAGGCCATTTGGTTCACTGATCAAGCGTTACTGCAGCCCAAACCTGCTGTGCTCCCTGACCTAGGTGGCCTTCCTTGGAGCTATTATTACAGGGGATGGTACGGTTAACAGCTGTTTGCTTGAATCTGGCTCCTTTGCTGAGGAGACCGCCTAATGACTTTGATTCCTTCTGTAATCCAATTTACCAAGTATTTTCGTCCTGCACCTGTACATTTTCATTGATATTTTACATGTTTTATCTAGATAATATACGACAATACATTTAAAAAATATAATCCAATATTCCTACATATAAAGATAATTCCAAATAGCATTACAGTACACAAAAAGAGTATCAGATCATGGACACATTCGTATAGCCTGCCCTTGCACCTGCGGAGCAGGATGTAGCTACGACGAGGTTAGCTAACACGGGTGGTGGTGGTGGTGATGGGGACCGTGGGTGGTTCCGGAGCCTAACTGACCGCCATTACCGCCATATGCTCCTAGTTAGGGCTGCTACTTGGCTCCCGCTACTCGTACCCGCTACCAGCTGTCAGAGGGGCTCTGGCTGTGGGGGAACGCGTTCTTTTTCTCCTTTTCTTTTCACGAGAAATTGTGGGAAAAGTAGCTGTATGTTTTATTTTTTTTACCACACATTGTTGTACCGTCTGCGCTTCGACTTGAATTCCCAGGTGACCCCCCTGAACTGGTGGCCACAGGCAGTATTTGCACTTGTAAACCCCCGGTCAGATCAAGATATAGTCCTGTACTTAGTGTATGCCGCTCCCCTGCCTGTGTCTACAGGGAGCACACTCTGACTCTTGCTCTACTGCCATGGGAGTCATAATCGCAAGGATCTGATGTAAATCCGGGGGCCTTTGATCACTGTGACAGTTGTTTACTCAACATGCATACGGTTCCCGTAACAGGCGCCCCGGGATCTGAGCAGTAGGTGGAGGAGGAGGGAGGCCTCTTCTGAAGCCAAGATGGAACTCACGTTTGACTCGTGTAGACTCAAATAGTCCTCCGCCTCCCGTTCGACGTCGATGAAAAGCTATAGAGGGAAGAAATTCACATTTTCTTCTGTATGTTTATTGAACCAACATTTTCACAGCAGCTTCACAGTCAAGTAAGCTACCAGACCGTTTTCATAAATGGTGTATTTATATAGCGCTTTTATCCAAACATTTTTGTTCCTCACATTCACTCACACATTCACACACCGACAGCGGAGGCGACCATTCAAGGTGCCAACCTGCTCATCGGGAGCAATTAGGGTTTAAGGGTCTTGCTCGACGAGGACACTTCGACACGCTGCCCGGGAGGAGCGGGAATCAAACCAAGAACCTTCCAATTACCAGAGGACTGCTCTACCTCCTGAGCCACTGTCACATAGGCTGTGCAATAACCATCCTCGACTGCACATTACAATAATCCGTTTTGTTGAGCAACACTTTGGGCTCTTGGAGATGCCCGATGGAGGTCCTAGACTGAACTAGAGAGCTAAAACTCTTAAATAGTCAGGTCTGCTGCTCCATAACCAATGGACTGGGAAAGATGGTAAAGATGACACTGATAGCACCCAAGAGATTGTTCTGAGTATATGGGTGCATTTTCTGATTCAGAACTGATAACACGTGCTATTGAATGAAGCTGAACTATTGATTGCACTTTCCTACACTAGGCCATGGAAGTATTTAAATTCTTAATTTGAGTGGCATTCCCCTTTAAAACATTTTGCCACGTGTTCTATATTGAGTCAACTAATGATCTGTAAGATGAATTCCCAAAGGATCACAAACGGGACAGCAAATATGAGGTCCATACAGGGGCGTCATTTTGGTATCGCAAAATGGCAAAAAAAAAAAATGTATTACAATTTTTTATGTTGATTTAGAATTTGAATGTCAACATTATGAACGAAGCTTCGAACTATTCGGTACAGCCCTAGCATGTTTTGATATAGTCAATTATCTCACTTTTACTAGGTGACTTTTACTGTGACTAACTGAAATATGCCCCAAAAAAAAAGGAAAATGGACATAGGGAAGTTTTTTAATCAAAGGGCAGCAGAGACAAGTGATACAGGGACACAGGTAAGGTCTGGCTTAGTGATTATAATAGTGCAGTTCAGCATTCAGTAACCCATACTTTTTGTGAATGTGTTTTTGATACTACATTCTGTTGAACACACACCTCAAAACCGTACCTAAGGAAAATTGGCTCAATTGCAAGAAAAGTAATAGACAGTTATGATATTACATTCTGCATAATTCGTATGCAAAATATTGTGGTTCCCTGCTTTAGTCTGTTGACACATTTCTATACTAAAAATGCTTGTGTAGTCCTGTGTCATACCTAAATGTCATATAACTGAATTGTATAGAAACAACTCACCAAAAGTGACTATTGCACAACTGATTTGACAAAAGAAATCCACCAAGGGGCTTCAACCCCCCGCCCCTCCTCGCCATACCTTGCCTTTTACTGAAATGACGCCACTGGGTCCATATACAATATATTCAAGAATTTCAAAACGAAATAATAACAAACAATTCCTCAAAAACGTTTCAGAAGATAATCGCTCTCCTTCCACACAATAATGTGTCGGCGGTGAGCGCGATGAGCAAGAGTGAACTGATCCAGTGTCAGTTAAGGTGGGTAGAATCTCACTCCCCGGGCAGGGGAATTCATATGATATATCTGTTAGTTAGTTACCATTACAACATTTACAGTGAAGAGACGACTGAAACTGCTTAACATGCACTGCAATCAACGCGCTTCATTGATTCAAAGGTGTACAACCTTTACCGTTTGTGTGTAAATATAACACTCACTGTTTAGAGAGTAAACACAGTTTATCTTATCATCCTCCGCCACCACCCTCCCCCTCTCTCCCTTTATGTAAACTTGGGTAAGGTGGACTTTTAGTCCAATTATGAGACTACATGGGAACTGTGTGGAGATGAACAGCCCACCATGGTAATGAGAAGTATCAGCTTTGTTAGCATAAGCCCACGTATAAGGTTTGACTTATCCAAATGAGCATATCACTTCCTCTCTAACCTATTTGAATTCATCCAGAGAGGCACGTTAAGGTTTTACAGCAGATGGAGAAAGGCAGCTTAGTGAGAAGGTAGTTGGCAAGAGTGAAAACACAAAAGGGGTTTGAGTGTCCCCTTATTTCCTGGCCACAGCTGTGAAAACATTAGCTCTAGAAGGCTAGTCTGAGAGTCTTTTGATATTTTTTTTTATTTTTTTTGCAGGTCTTTGCACCACCTGTAGCGCAGAGGAATTCAGTCTCAGGCTCGATCTTGTTGAATGGCGATTTTTTTTTTGCCTTAATTTTTTTGGTATGTATAGAGTATATTGAAATAACCTGTTAATAAGAAGTGCCAGAGATCTGGCAATTCTGGAAAAAGTAGAGGTCCTCTAAACTAGCTATGGACATTCCAGAGATTCTGTAGCCTTCTTCTGTGGCTCCTCTGCAATAGAACGGTGGCAGAACGCCAAGGTTGTTCTTTGCACAATCTGGAGAGAAATGACAGTGAATCTCCACTGTATCGTAGATTATGTTGATGTCACTGTGTGGGTTTTTGCCTTCTATTTCTTTTCTCAAGGTTTTGGATGTAGTCCATTAGCTCAGTCACAAGAATCCAACGCACAGTCAAAAGCCTGAGCATAATATCCATATGATACATCACCTACATCTCACCAAAATGCCAATCTCAGAAGATACCATCTGTCATTGATTGATTGATTGATTGATTGATTGATTGATTGATTGATTGATTGATTGATTGATTGAAAACTTTATTAACAGATTGCAGAATGGGTACTGTAACTGAGGGGTACAATTCCCTGACTGTATTACTAGATATGATACTTACTACCACTACCTTTGTACTTAATATTCGGCCACCCAGTACACGGCATAAATATATTATGATGAACACTGTCACGTAGATGAAACGGATCCAACACAAATGTACGAATTAGAAATAGGTCTTTATTTCTACACAGCGATGGTGTGTAGAGCAAGCACTTAATCAAATCAATCACATTTATGAATGGAAATTAGTATGCACTTTTATGGCAGGAGTATTCGTCGGTATATCAATAGAGAATGTCCAATCTCTGAAGGCGCAGGTGGTACATATACGACCTGGAATAGTTTAAGGAATAACAGCAATGATACTTTAATGATTATATACTGGATACGCTAGGGGGGGTTAATCCGGTCGCTTGTAAGCCGACAGGAGTAGGAAGGGGGGGGGGGTAGAATCCGGCTGCCTCATCCGGCCAAGGGTATCCCAGGTGAACCCACTGTAGTGCCGTTCAATGCGCCGGCGATCCTTGGACCACAGATGAAAGCAGGTGGACTCTTTGTGGGCCGGCGTCATCCGGTCCACGGAGGAGAGACGTGAAGCGACCTCGTCTTGCAGAGCGTCTCCTCACCTTGCGTCCTCTCCAGGGGGGGGGGTTCCAACACACGGCAGTGTCGGGGGTCTTTATCCATGGAATAATCAAAGTATACAAAGCATAATCCGTGCCTGGGAAGGCGGGCTGTCGTCGGCAGAATAATCCGGTATACAGGTCCACTCGCTCGTCGGCTCTGGGGCTCCTCGGGTGCAGCTTCACGTGGGGTCAACCACCCTGGATAAGCAGCCAGTTCTCTGCCCGAAACGATGGGGTACTGACTACGGTAGTATTCTCACCGCACGAAGCACTATATATTAACAGACTATTATTAGCTTAATAGACTACGTCCAACTCGACGATATAGTGCCAAATATGACTATTCAAATATTAATATACACGATGTCTCAATACCGATGGTAGGCGAACTTGGCCTTACTCCCACACGTGGCGTCGCGGGGAGGCTTTACGTCTGTGACTCTATTGGAGGGTAAGAAACTGGACTGAAAAGAAAGTCCTACTTTAGTAGCGCAGCATATATACGCACTATGAACAAACAGTCCCACTAGTGGTGCGGTAGTCAGATTCCCACGCGGAACTAGGACTTGTTCGCACATGTGGAGCGGCACGTTTGAACTGGGTCTGAGGGGTATGGCAGCCCGGCACCAAGGTCTCGACCAATAGTAGAATGGAGACTATTATGGGATGTTCAGTAGGCTAGAATGGACATTCAACGCATATTGTACAAGGAATATACAAGGGATATCAGGGAATATTAGAGAATATACAAATACAATTAAATATATATATATATAAATAAATATATATATTCGGTTTAATCTGGCCCTTCACAACAGCCACCCCCTGATTGGTCCCAGACCTAATCAGTTAAACAGAGACAGATTAATCGCGTTGTCTATTTACACATAAGGGTTTGCTGTAGGGGTCAGTCAACTTCACAAAGTCATAGGGTTATAGGGTCATGGTCATCATCGATTGTGTCTGGGAGTCGGGGCAGTTCTATGAGCCTCGCCACGGGACGGGTGTAAGTGCGACCCTGGACGAGCACTTCAGCTGCTCGGACCTTGCCGTCGGCACCGGTGATCACTTTGCTTACGCGGCCGGCCGGCCACATAGCTCTGGGCAGTGATTGATCAATAATCATGACGACTGTTCCTTCTGTCAAATTGTCTCTCTCCTTTACCCACTTCTGGCGGGTCTGTAGAGACGGTAGGTAGTGCAGTAGGAAATTGCTCCAAAACTTGTCGGCTAATACTTGGCTGTACCTCCACATTCGTCGGCCGTTCGCTTCTTCAGGCCGGTACATTGTCTGGGGTAATGCAGGATCTAGCCGCCCCATCAGGAGTGTGTTGGGGGTAACTGGGTCGATATCCGCCACATCACTGGAGACATATCCGAGGGGCTTCGAGTTAAGTACTCCCTCAATCTCCGTGAGGACTGTCATTAGGACTTCTTCCGCCACAGTCTGGGCCCCAAGTACTGCGTACAGGGCTGTCTTTATGGAGCGCACTTCTCGTTCCCAAGTGCCACCGAAGTGGGGTGCGTTTGGGGGGTTGAATTGGAAATCAACCTGTGCTGGAGCGAGGTGGGTCTTAAGTTCTGGGCCCATAGCTTGGAAGCTCTCTCTCAGCTCTCTTTCGCCGCCTTTGAAGTTTGTCCCATGATCGGACAATAGGGTAGACGGTCTTCCTTTCCTTATGTGCAGCGGGCCAAAGCAGTCCATACCCGTTGAGTGGAATGGCTTGTCACCGATTCGGAGGCGACATGGAGGAAGGTCAGCCATCCTTGGTATGCTGGGCTGCGCGCGCCACTTGCGGCAGTCTAGACATGTTCGCTGGAAGCGTCGTACCGCCTCTCTTCCTTGTAGGATCCAGTAACGACGTCTGATTTCCGCGAAGACTCTTTCTGCTCCTGCGTGATGTACATCCTCATCGTATTTCTTTATAATCAGCTCTGTGACCTTGTGTCGACTGTTCAATACGATCGGGTATTTAATGTCATCCGGTAGATTGGGGGCTCTGCGTAGGCGACCACCCACTCTGATGAGGGTATGAGCGTCGCTCTCGGGGGCCAGATGAATTAATCTGCTGTCGGATGGGACGGGCTTTCCTCCCTGTAGACAGGCCAATTCATCGGGGAACAAGTCTCTCTGGGCTCGCTGCAGTAGAAGCAATTCTGCTTCCTCGTAGTTAGCTGCTGACATATCAGCGGGGGACTTGCACTCCGGGTGGTACCGCAGGAATGTTCTTTGTTGTGCACTCTCTATGGACGTGCAATCGTCTATGTTAGGGTCGGTGGAGGCTACGGTGCTCAATCCACAGAACACAGACTTCTTATGTTCCACCTCCTCTGGACTTGCTTCCCTCGGGATAGGCATGGGCCACTGTCCTTCCGGGAGTCTTAGGAATGCGGGGCCGTCACTGTAGACATTGCGACGGGTGAGGTCATCCAGGGGCATCCCCCGGGTGATGACGTCAGCTGGGTTCTGTTTTGTATCAACGTAGCGCCACTCTGTTTCTCCGGTTAACTCTTCGGTTAAGTCTTGAATCTCGGTGACTCTGACTCCCACGAAGACTTTGTACTTGCATGAGTCCGATTTGATCCAGGCGAGTACCGTCGTGGAATCTGACCACAGGATTGTTCTAGACACCGGTATGGTGAGCTCACGTTGGATGAGCGTGGCTAGGTGCGCTCCGGCTAGGGCTGCGCAGAGCTCTAGACGTGGGATAGATTGTTGCTTGCGTGGGGCTATTCTCGAGCGGGCGAGGACAAATGCTGTGTAGATCTCTCCCCCCTTCTCTTGGGCCCGCAAGTAGGCTACTGATCCGTATGCGACCTCTGAGGTGTCACTGAAGACGTGTAAGTCCATTTTACATGTCTCTGGCCTCACCGTGGGTGGGAAGTAGCTTCGGCGCATATTAACGCCTGGGAGTGAGTGGAACTCCATCTCCCACTCTCTCCAGGTGGATGCAAGGTGTGCGGGAATGGGGTCGTCCCAGCCCTGGTCCTTGTCCCACAATGCTCGTACAATCATCTTTGCCCTGGTGGTGTACGGTAGAATACATCCTAGCGGGTCATATTGTCGGGCGAGTGTTGTGTACACACTCCGTCTGGTGGTCGGCGCCGCCGCCGGCCTTCCCTGCTCCGTAGTCAGGGGCTTGTGTCTGTAGTGAAGCGAATCTGTTTTGAATCGCCACACCAATCCCAGGGTCATCTCCTGGGCTTCTCCCGGGATTGTAGCCATCCAGGTCTCGCTGCTGGCTGCCTTGTCCTCGGAGGAGAGGCTGCGCAGTACTTGCGGATCGCTGCTGGCCCACTGCCTGAGATCAAAGCCGCCTTTGATCAATGAGGCGCGGAGTTTAATCAGGAGAGCCTCGGCTTCTTCCTGGGTTGAAAGGCTTTGTAGACAGTTGTCTACGTAGAAGCTGTTCTTTACGCTGTGTCGGACCTCTTCGTCCGCTGCTGGGTCCTCTGCTACATGTTTCTGTAGTGCAAATGTAGCACAGCAGGGGCTGCACGTCGTTCCGAAGGGGAGGACTTCCCATTGGTAGATGGCTGGGTGCTCATCTCCTGGCTTCTCTCTCCATAGGAACCGTAACAGGGGCTTGTCCGCCTCTACTAGTCTCACCTGCAGGAACATTCCTTTAATGTCCCCGCTGATGGCCACCTTTTCCTGGCGGAAGCGGAGTAGAACGCCGAGTAGGGAGGGGCCGAGTGTGGGACCGGGCAGTAACTCTTTATTCAGATTTTGGGATCCGATCTGGTAGCTGCAGTTAAATACTATGCGGTCTTTACCGTTGTGATGGACCTTGTGGTGAGGCACGTACCACGATTCAGTGGTCTGGTCAGCCTCTTTAATGTCCATCTTTGTGACGTGTCCCGCTGTGATGAGCTTCTCAATCTCAGCGCGGTATACACTCTCTTGGGCGGGGTTCTTGGCTAAGCGCTGCTCCGTGTTCAGCAGGTACCGTTCTGTGGCGTCTGTCTTGGCGTGGAAAGTAGGCATTCCTTCTCGCCGCAGGAGTGGCGTGGCGTATCTCAACACGCCGTTGACCGGGACTCTCTTGGTCCCTGTCTCGAGGAGGTGAATGGCGTAAATGTCATCTTTAGAGCGAATGTCTTTCTTTCCGTTCTTAAAGGGCATTTGTTCCAAGGTCCATAGCCGCTCTACGTGTTGCAGGAGTGCGGTTTCTCCCTCCGTGACTCGGGAGTGGAGACATCTAGTGGCTGTACTTCGGTTGAGAGATTTGGCGAGCGGGCCTTGGAGAGTCCATCCCAAACGGGTCTCGACTGCTGCAGGACAGCCTCGGGGTCCGGTATGAACCCGGTCTATCGGGACAATGAGGTCTGCATGGTCGGAGCCTATCAACAGGGTCGGCATAGCATTGTCTATGAGCGGGATCGGTCACTTGCGCAGATGTACATATTTCTCCATCAGCTTGGCGACGGGGTATGTGTACCGCGACAGTCCTATTTCTTGGCTGGTGAAAGCGTCTGTAATCTGGTACCGTCGCTCAGGCTGGCCGCTTGCTGCGATAGAGAATGAGACATTCTCGCCCTTTATCGTCTTCAAATCTCATCTTATTGTCCGAATTGTCATTTGGGTTTCGCTTCCCCGCAGCCCTAGCTGGGCCGCAGCGGAGGCGAGCAGAAGGGTCTTCTCGGACCCGTCATCGAGGACGGCGTAAGTGTCCAGGACTTTATTCTGGTAGCTTAGTGTCACACGCACTACTTTTAGGAGTACTCGGGCTCCACTGCTGCTGGCGGGATCGATGTACATGACGCTCGTTTTGCGGCTGGATGGTGCGGGTGAAGGGCGCCGTCTGTTACTGTCGTGAAGTATGTCCAGATGGGCTCCATCGCACTTAGTGCACCTTTTCTTTAAGCGGCATTCGGCTGCCATGTGTGAGCGCGCACAGCGAAAACAGCGCTTGTTGGACTTTATCCATTGACTTGCTTCCTCCGCGTTCAGCTTGGGGAAGGAGTCACATTGCGCTAGCCAGTGTTCTTTCTCACAGTAGGGGCACACTATCTTCCACTTCTCCGTTCTGGAGGGGGTACTGTGGCTCCTGCTGCTCGGTACTGACTCCGATTGGTGCATCACAGTCACCGATCTTCTTCCATCATTTATTCGTCTGGTTCCTTCTCTGGAGCCAGGGGTGCTCCGTCCGAATGTATCTAGCCGTAGGCTGCTGACTTCTCTCGCCAGGAAGTCTGCTAGATCGAGGAGGTTCGGTTCGGGGCCATTCGGGTCTCTGTGGTCTCTCTGTCGCCTAAAACGCTCCTGTCGAGCGGGCGGCAGCTTCTCCAAGATCCTTTCCACATTTGAGTTGGCGTAAAGTTCATGCCTCCCCTTCTCTCTCTGCGCTCCCAACATCCGTACCAGGGACTGCACTCTGATGGACAGGTCGTCCAGTGCTCGATTGTCTATTGCTGGGGGTAAGCGGTCGATGTGTCGGATCTCCTGGATCACGTAATCCCATATGCGCCCATACCTCTGGTCCAATGCTACCAGCGCTGCTGTGTATGGGGTGGTGGAAGTCGCGTAGGCGAGCGCTATATTATGTGCGCGGGGTACCTTTAAGTGCTTCAGTAGGATGGCGTATTTGTGGCGTTCATCCAATACATCCACCAACATGGTCTCCAGACACATGCGGAGTTCTGTATACTGGGCCCGGTTCTCTTGGGTGAAGTCGGGTACCATAGGCGGGCCAATGTATGACGCTGACTGTGGATACATCGGCGAGCGTTGGGGGAGAGGCCTCCTAGGCGAGTCTCCTCCCGCTCCTTGGTATGGGCTGGTACCGGCAGTGTACCATGGCCCGCTTGTCCAGGTGCTGTTCCTCGGTGCGGGTCGTGCGTCGTGCTCACCCGTGTATAGAGTCGGGGGTCTGTAGCGCAGCTCCGCGGGAGTATAGCCTGGGCTGTACCGGACCTCCTGGTCCGGTAGAGTACTGTGCTGTCGTCGGGCGTGGTTCTCCTCCTCTTCCTCTTCGTCTTCAGTTAGGTCATCCAGTGCTTGTAGTCTCTGGTTTAGCCTCTCCACAGGATATGCTGCTCCTTCCCGGTTGCTAGGTCTCGCTTGGACCGGTGGGGGGAGGTGGTCTGTGGGGGGTATAGACCTCGTCTGTTGGTCAAGTTCAGGGTTGTTTACTCGGCTAGGGGATGCCGCCCTGGAGGTGTGTCTAGACGAGTTCCTGGAGCCTCTGGCGGAGGGAGAGGGTGTTGTCCGTCTGATCAGCTGTTCTATTAGTTGCGCTTGCTGTCTGTCGCGCTCTGCGTCCCGTAGAGCACCAGCAGCTGCTCGCTGGCTGTCTGCTCGGTCTCGGGCCACATTCTCTTCCCTCTGAATGCGTCTTATTTCTAGACGTATATGCTCTTCTTCGCTCCGCTGCTGGATCTGCAGTCGGTCGCGTTCAGCAGCGGCGTTCAGGCTGATGAGGAAGGCCTGCTGTAGGGTCCTCTCTGCCTCGCTGGGAGAAGGCGGTTGTATAGGGGAGCCTTCCCTCGGGGTACTCCTTGCGGAGCCTTGGAGCTCTATCTCCACGGTGCTCTCCCCGTCTTCTTCCGTGCCGAGTTCTGTCTCGGTAGCGTTGTATTCCTCCCGGGACTCATCGGGGACTACTTCTTCAGTACTGGCTGGGTGTGAAGTCATGTCTGGTTCCCACTGGTCCCCACCGTGAACTTGGTCAGTTACATTAGAACCCGTAGGGGCCTCTATGGTCGGGGTAGTCTGGGCGTTGGGGTTAGACATACTTTTACTTTCTAGTTTTACCGCGTTTACTGTTAGTAGAAGACTAGGTTGTTGACTGACAGCGTAGGCCTCTAAGTACTGAGGGAGCCGTCGTTCGCGCTGCGGGCGTTGGTTAGGAGGATCGTTTCGTGGAGTGTTCATCATAGGCCATTTCAATATTAATAACACTATATTAATATTACACTAATTACCCTCCGGCTCGAAGGACCAATTGTAACTGAGGGGTACAATTCCCTGACTGTATTACTAGATATGATACTTACTACCACTACCTTTGTACTTAATATTCGGCCACCCAGTACACGGCATAAATATATTATGATGAACACTGTCACGTAGATGAAACGGATCCAACACAAATGTACGAATTAGAAATAGGTCTTTATTTCTACACAGCGATGGTGTGTAGAGCAAGCACTTAATCAAATCAATCACATTTATGAATGGAAATTAGTATGCACTTTTATGGCAAGAGTATTCGTCGGTATATCAATAGAGAATGTCCAATCTCTGAAGGCGCAGGTGGTACATATACGACCTGGAATAGTTTAAGGAATAACAGCAATGATACTTTAATGATTATATACTGGATACGCTAGGGGGGGTTAATCCGGTCGCTTGTAAGCCGACAGGAGTAGGAAGGGGGGGGGGGTAGAATCTGGCTGCCTCATCCGGCCAAGGGTATCCCAGGTGAACCCACTGTAGTGCCGTTCAATGCGCCGGCGATCCTTGGACCACAGATGAAAGCAGGTGGACTCTTTGTGGGCCGGCGTCATCCGGTCCACGGAGGAGAGACGTGAAGCGACCTCGTCTTGCAGAGCGTCTCCTCACCTTGCGTCCTCTCCAGGGGGGGGGGTTCCAACACACGGCAGTGTCGGGGGTCTTTATCCATGGAATAATCAAAGTATACAAAGCATAATCCGTGCCTGGGAAGGCGGGCTGTCGTCGGCAGAATAATCCGGTATACAGGTCCACTCGCTCGTCGGCTCTGGGGCTCCTCGGGTGCAGCTTCACGTGGGGTCAACCACCCTGGATAAGCAGCCAGTTCTCTGCCCGAAACGATGGGGTACTGACTACGGTAGTATTCTCACCGCACGAAGCACTATATATTAACAGACTATTATTAGCTTAATAGACTACGTCCAACTCGACGATATAGTGCCAAATATGACTATTCAAATATTAATATACACGATGTCTCAATACCGATGGTAGGCGAACTTGGCCTTACTCCCACACGTGGCGTCGCGGGGAGGCTTTACGTCTGTGACTCTATTGGAGGGTAAGAAACTGGACTGAAAAGAAAGTCCTACTTTAGTAGCGCAGCATATATACGCACTATGAACAAACAGTCCCACTAGTGGTGCGGTAGTCAGATTCCCACGCGGAACTAGGACTTGTTCGCACATGTGGAGCGGCACGTTTGAACTGGGTCTGAGGGGTATGGCAGCCCGGCACCAAGGTCTCGACCAATAGTAGAATGGAGACTATTATGGGATGTTCAGTAGGCTAGAATGGACATTCAACGCATATTGTACAAGGAATATACAAGGGATATCAGGGAATATTAGAGAATATACAAATACAATTAAATATATATATATAAATAAATATATATATTCGGTTTAATCTGGCCCTTCACAACAGGTACAATACAGTACAGCTCAATACATATAGACCAGAGAAAGACTTTCGTCTTGTTTACATCAGGGTCCCTGTTCAATTATCAAGCAGTCACTGTCAATGTGTCAACTAGATCTCCCCATTGAAAGGGTGCAGGCGATCAACTGTTTATACCGGACCAAAGGAAACAATTCAGACTCTAGCTTGAACGTTATTTATTTAGGATATCCCATCCAAACGCCCCAATATTCCACTGTCATTGACTAATAGCCACCAGATGGTCAATTCAGGCAGCTCGTAGCTGGTAGCATTAGTCCTTAGTTAGCAGCATTTAGCGTTTAGCAGCTTGGTAGTAGTAGTGGCATTTAGCCAGTTAGTAGTAGCTGTCAGCATTTAGCATCGGTCAGTAGATTATTTACCTATACAAAACAGGAAACAAAACGGCATCCATTAGCCACATGCGCTACATACATAAATGATAGTTATGAACAGAGTCAGTGCATACAAGAGATGATACAATGCAACGTACCGTTAGCCAGTTAGATCGCCCACGGGGCTTTTCTCATTACAGGCATATGGCTACGTGTGTCGCTTAAATAGTGCGTCACAGAGACGCTGAATCGGCCTCAACTGTCCAAATCTCAGTCCCCAGGCATCCTACAGTTGCAGTAAACGCCCACTAGGTGGCACCAGATGATAAATAATACTTGTATAATAAGTGCCCCTATAATAATGATAATAATAATAATATCTCTGTAGGAAAGGCGCTGGATAATTCTCCACCTCCCACCTAGTATTCTGGCTGTAAGGGCTCAGAAAACTACCCAAACCATACAAATTGTTCTACCCATACAAATGTACTTATATTTAAAGGGAAACAAAAGAAAAAATACAACTCTCGTTCTATCTACAGTGGTAGCTCAACGGCGTCCGTGAAAACTACGTAAGTTATGTCGGCAACGGGCGATTTTCGACGTCCTCAGTTGCGCCAGAAACAGGCAATCCACGACATCCTCAATCGTGCCAGAAACAGGCAATCCTCGGCGTCCTCAATTGCGCCAGAAACAGGCGACTTTCGACGTCCTTGACTTGGTCATTGTTCCTCAATTGTGAAAGGGTTCCAGCAACGCCCTCGTGGTTGGCCCTGTGGACTTCTCCTTCCTGCCCTGCCAGGCATAGTTCATCGGACGTGTTTTGGAGTTCCTCGCCCGTAACTGCATCCCATTTTGCAGGACCGGGCCTGCCTGGTGTGGGCTTCCTTGCACTTGAGGCCCCTTTTGAGGTACTTTTGGGCCAGTGTCTTTGGTCTCGCCTCCGTGGCGCTGTGCCTCCCACCTTGACCAGACCGGGTCTGCCTGGTGTAGGCTCCTTTCCACTTGGGGTTCCTCTCGAGGCGCTTTTGGACGAGTGTCCTTGGTCTCGCCTCTGTGGTGTTACGCCTCCCACCTTGACCGGACCAGGTCTGCCTGGTGTCGGCTCCTTTCCACTTGGGGTCCCTCTTGAGGCGCTTTTGGACGAGTGTCCTTGGTCTCGCCTCTGTGGTGTTATGCCTCCCACCTTGACCAGACCGGGTCTGCCTGGTGTAGGCTCCTTTCCACTCGGGGTCCCTCTTGGGGCGTTTTTGGACCAGTGTCTTTGGTTTGGCTTCTGTGGCGTTACGCCTCCCACCTTGACCAGACCGGGCCTGTCTGGTGTAGGCTCAACGCCATGCGAGGTCCCTCCTGAGGCTTTCTCCGTTCTCAGGAGTGCCGACTGTGAGATCCTATGGTCGTTAGGGAGTGATGCAGGTTGCTCCTTCGCACCAGGTGGGCGGCCACTCTCGGTCAGGTCTACCGCAAGGTGCTTCTTCACTTCGACGGCCTTCGTCCCCATGGAGTGTGCGAAGTGGGTCAATGATTGGCGTGCCGTCAACTCTACCCCCTCAAAGAGGTCTGGATGCGCACCACTCACAGTCTTGCCCAGCGGGCCGTCCCACAGCACCAGATCGCCGACTCTCCCCACTCTTTGTGGGACTAAGCGACCTTCCCGGGCGCTGATGAGTAGGTCGATGGTCTCGGGCCGGGTCAGTTCTCCTGGCTGGACACGTGGGAAGAACAGCTCCAGCTGCTCAGAGTCCACCACTCGGTCCACCTTGGCAATGTCCTCAAGGCCATAGCAGAGCATCTCATGGCACCTTGAGGTCCCCTTCGGGGTCCATACCTTGATTGCCACCACATACCTCTTGGTATCGACTTTGACTGCCATCTTCCCAACACCGTACACGACCAGTGTGATTGGCTCGCCGGTCAGCCCGAGTCTCTTGGCGGCTCCGTGAGTGATATAGTTGGTGTCGGAGGCGAGGTCCATCAACGCTCCAACACAGTCTCCTCCTCTTGTTGTGACATCCATGAGCATCATGAGGACTGGGTATTCTTTTATGCCGCTTTTGTCCAACAGGCTCTTGCTGGCACACACTTTGGAGGTTCTTTTGTTCGTGAAGGCATTTTTGAATGCTTCCATTTGGAGCGCAAACCCAGCGATGACTTCCTCCTGCTTCTCTGTCAGGCCTTGGGGTCCTCTCCTAGCTCGTGGCTCCTCGGTTGCTTCACTCCTCCCTTGCGTCTTGGGGCAGAGAAGGAAATGATGCTCGACAGGGCCGTCCTCTTCCACACACTCTTCCTCATGGCAGAAGAATCTCTCCTTGCACCCGCTGTCAACCCCGTGATAATCAAGACATTTGGCACACATCCCTGCCTTTTTCACCTGGGCTCTCTTCTCCGTCAATGAAGCCTTCTTGAAGGCCGGGCAGAAGTAAAGTCTCCCTCCATGTGCTTTGTCTCCACACATGGTGCACGGGTCCCTCTGGGACTCCCTCCTGACATCACTCACTGTTGTTCTGGTAAATGACTGTCTTTCACTACCTCTGTCGCTCAGCATCTCACGCTGGGTTGGTCTATCGCCAGCGTGGGTGGTTCTGATCTCCAGCTGTGCTAGCCTCTCGAGGATCCTTTCCTGTCCTTTCAGGAATGACAAGAGCCTGTCGAAGTAGCTTCTGGGCGTGACGCCATTTGCGGGGTCACGCTCGTAGGAGATCCACTTCTCTCTCATGCCTATAGGCAGCTTCCTCTCTATGGCGGCGACAGTTAAGTGGTTCTTGATAACATCCTCCATTCCAAGGTCCTTCAGGTCATACAGTGCGGTTTCCACTGCCTGGACCAGGTCTATCATCGGCCTAGGCTGGCTGCTTCGCACTGCAGGCATTTCTTCCAGGTCCTTGAGGATCAGGCTTGCGGTCACGCTCCTGTCCCCAAAGCGGTTGTCTAGGAGCCTGAAGATGTCATCCGCGGTTCTGCAGCGATCCAGCCCAAGCTTCTTCCTCAGTGGCTCTTCCACACTGTCCAGTAGGTGATACAGTTTACACACTGGTAAACCTGAGGGTTCTGCCAGCGCCTGGAGGTCCTCCCAGTTATCCCGCCAGTGCCAATAGGTCCTTCTGTCCCCACAGAATTTGGGTAGATTGATGGCGGCAAGCTTGATCCTAGGTCGGGCCCCCTGGTGGACTCTGTGGTGAGCGAGACCTTCCTGCGTTGCGCCCTCATCACCTGGTGGCGTGGCGCGGTCACCTCGTGACTGAGGCGTGTCAGTGGGGTTGGCATGAATATAGATGGTGACGGATGAACTGAAACGGGGTTCCCTGCTGGGTTGTCTTACCCGTGGGGGTGATTGCCTTCCAGCATGATGGAGAGGCCCACTTCCTGCGGTCCCTACTCCACACTGGAGATGGACGGCGTTGGAGGCCTCCTCACGGCTTCCGGGAGGCAAGGGAGGGCTTCCATAAGCGCCCTCTGCTTGACGGCTGTTACACTGGGGAGGTGAATGGGCATGAGCGACCGCACCTTTATCGTCGGCGGACGGGGAGGGGTTAGCTTCAGTGGCATGTTGAGGAGCGTCCCTGGCGACGCCAGGTGGGCTGGTTACGTCGCCATCCCTTTCAACGTCGTGTACCTTTTCCTCCTCTTTATCCTCGTCGTCCAGCTCAACGCCACCCTTTCCTCCAGGCTCTAGGAGGGTCGACCACCTGTCCATTAGTGCTGCTCTTTCCTCGTCTAGGTGCCTGTACCGCTTCCCTAATTCAGCTATGTTGGGAGTTGGAAGAAAGTATCTCCACTCTCTCACCATCTGTTCGAAGGCATTGAGTCTCCTCTCCAATTTGTTCCCCTCCAACGCTCTTTTGTCTTTGGGTGCCCATTGGGTGCTGAGTCTCTTTGTCTCTTCCAAGGCCTCCTTGAACTCCACTTCAAGGGGGCCTAACTCTGGCTGAACGAAGCGGGACCATACCTCCGAGAAGATCTTCTTCTCCAGTGCCTTTTTCCTCTGCTTGCTTGCGTCTTTCTTTGCTGTGGCGTCGGCTATCACGGTAGCATGTGCGGCTCCGTCGGCCTCCTCCAATGCTCCAACATAGTCTCCCGTCGTGTCAACAAGCTTAGCAAACTCTACTTGAAGAGCTTTCTTGTCGTTGACCAGCTCCGCTGGCGATGCGGTGTCAACATTGTCAGCTACCTGGTTAGCTCTCTTTGTGAAAGCTGTTTGCGCCGCAGTACGCCTCTTCTTTAGCTCTTCCACATCTACACCCTCCATCTTGTCCCAGTCAGCCGTTGCCCCAACTGGAGCTCCTTTTGCGGCTGAGTCACTGGTCGCAGGCAGTAGTAAACAATGGGGTTAACAGTCAGAAGCACAGTTGTACAGTTGGCGTGTAGCAGTGTGATTACAATGATACTGCTCCCAGCAGGGGATAATGACGGGACCGTTTGGTGGGTCAACGTAGTTTTGCTTAACTCACTTGAAACCTGGTAATGACCACAATGTGAGTGAGCAAGTAGGATAGAGTTGGTGAGCACCGTTACAGCTTTTGGTTAATTCATTTATAGTACAGTTCACAACGTGAAGAGCAATTTGAAGACTGTCGGATGAAACATAGTCACTTTAGGTTAGTTCATCAATAGCAACGTTCACAGCGTTTGGAGCAACAATATAATTGCAAAGTTCAACACAGCCAAGGCATTGGGTGTCAATGATAATGTTCACAGCGTTTGGAGCAACAACGTAGTTGCTTGGTTCAACACAGCCAAGGCATGGGTGTCAATGATAATGTTCACAGCGAGCATTGGTGGCCAGCAGTGTTAGCATTCTTTGACTAGTAAGGTTAGCAGTCTTTGGCTAACAGGGTTAGCAGTCTTTGGCTAACAGCGTTAGCATTGGTGGATAGCAGTATTAGCATTGGTTGGCTAATGGCTAGCGTTAAGCATTGGCAGCTAGCAGTGTTAGCAGTCTTTGGCTAACAGGGTTAGCAGTCTTTGGCTAATAAGGTTAGCAGTCTTCGGCTAACAGCGTTAGCATTGGTGGCTAGCAGTATTAGCATTGGTTGGCTAATGGCTAGCGTTAAGCATTGGCAGCTAGCAGTGTTAGCAGTCTTTGGCTAACAGGGTTAGCAGTCTTTGGCTAACAGCGTTAGCATTGGTGGCTAGCAGTATTAGCATTGGTTGGCTAATGGCTAGCGTTAAGCATTGGCAGCTAGCAGTGTTAGCAGTCTTTGGCTAACAGCGTTAGCATTGGTGGCTAGCAGTATTAGCATTGGTTGGCTAATGGCTAGCATTAAGCATTCACATTGGATGGAGTTCGGCGACTCCACCACTTCAAGCAACCAGCATGTGGGCGGAATACGGCGATTCCAACCCAATAAGCAGTCAACATCAACGTTTCACTTCCCTTGAGCTGACTGCGTCCTCTCCAATGTGCCCCGTCGTGTGTATCCACTCCGTCCTGGTTCCACCTTGACGTTGAGGGGTATCTCACGCGGGCACTTGCTTCTGCGTTCCATCCGTCCCGTCTCATAGCGGGCGCGTCGGTAAATAATTGTTCAATTATCTAGCAGTCACTGTCAATGTGTCAACTAGATCTCCCCATTGAAAGGGTGCAGGCGATCAACTGTTTATACCGGACCAAAGGAAACAATTCAGACTCTTGCTTGAACGTTATTTATTTAGGATATCCCATCCAAACGCTCTAATATTCCACTGTCATTGACTAATAGCCACCAGATGGTCAATTCAGGCAGCTCGTAGCTGGTAGCATTAGTCCTTAGTTAGCAGCATTTAGCGTTTAGCAGCTTGGTAGTAGTAGTGGCATTTAGCCAGTTAGTAGTAGCTGTCAGAATTTAGCATCGGTCAGTAGATTATTTACCTATACAAAACAGGAAACAAAACGGCATCCATTAGCCACATGCGCTACATACATAAATGATAGTTATGAACAGAGTCAGTGCATACAAGAGATGATACAATGCAACGTACCGTTAGCCAGTTAGATCGCCCACGGGGCTTTTCTCATTACAGGCATATGGCTACGTGTGTCGCTTAAATAGTGCGTCACAGAGACGCTGAATCGGCCTCAACTGTCCAAATCTCAGTCCCCAGGCATCCTACAGTTGCAGTAAACGCCCACTAGGTGGCACCAGATGATAAATAATACTTGTATAATAAGTGCCCCTATAATAATGATAATAATAATAATAATATCTCTGTAGGAAAGGCGCTGGATAATTCTCCAGTCCCCCATTTTCAATTCATCAGGACATATATGACATACAGATAGACAGTACTGCTACATCTATACATTTATGACATACCAGATTTGCAAATACAGTACTGTTTGTGATACAAAAAGAGTCCAGAAAAGACAGTATATACATTTGACGTAAAAACTGTACATTGGAGGAGGTTGGGTGGTGTGGTATAATATATTGTCCTCATGTAAATATACTCCCCTCCCCTGTGTCCCCATTACCTGTGCCCCCCCCCTCTCTGTGGAATAAGACATTCCCCTCCCCTTTCTCTCCAAACCTGTACCCCCCCCCCCATCTGACCTATCAAATGGGACCACACCCCCCCCTTTGTTACCTATATAGATCTCCTCCCGACCACAATCAAGGTATTTTACCTGGGTCATTTCAGCTGATCACCTGGGGGAAGCCCTCAGCCATTCTCTCTATGTAATTCTATCTGTTTGGTTAATAAACCCTTGTTATTATCCAAGCCTCGGTTGACTGAGAACATTCTTCATCAGGATATCTACAAATATCCCACAATTGGCGTCTACGAACTTGTGACGGACTTCATGCGTCCTACCGGCGTGCTGTATTGTTTCAGCTATACAGAGAAAAGTGAGTATAATAGGATGGTCGACCAAAAATGTATGGCAAGGAATTAAAACCTTCCCGCTTTTCTCTGTGCCAGGTGAATATTACAGAATGTTGTCAAATATTGAGATCATGGCTGAGTAAGAATAATGTGCATTAATATATCTGATCTGTATTGAGAATCGTACCGGGGAAACGCGTGTACCTGGGTCCTTATCTGGACAGATGTTCTGAGAGGATGGGTTGTTAGTGCTATTCCCGGATTTGAGCTGTTGCCAAACCGAAAGTTAGGGCACAAAATAAGGTTGTTGGTTTGCTAACCCAAGTCTAGCTGATGCAGGCTAAAATATAGGCAACAAGGCAAGAAACGTGGGCTTATTATGATGTGATATCCTTGGAAAACGCTACTCTATTGGAACCTATTAATTACCAGAGTAGCGTCATAATATTCATTGTTTCAACCTCAAACTAAGCCCACAATCTCTTCCATTCCTGAAAACGATGTATTTGGATTGAATTAACCAATTGATTAATACAGATAGCGGGAAGATGACCGGCGATGCCTCGGCAGTACGTGAATGTACATTTAACGGGACATTAGTCGCGGGTTGAAGGGACCGTGAGTATGATTAAAAGGTATATATAATTTAATATATCGCTGGTAAATTTCGAAGTCAGGTTCGGTCGTTATGACTTTAATAACGATGTGTAGTTATATCAAGGGATAAATGCCTTGTCGCAGCAGATGCTGGTCGACTAAACGTACAGCGATCCAATACAGTCAGATATTCACACACGTTAACTTATATGTATTAATGTTTGTTTGTCTGTTTAAAGTCTCGTTTGTATACGCACAATATGCCGACTGATATCGCGCCGAGCATTGAGAGACTAGTACCGTTATACACAGAGAATAACATTGAGGTGCAGTTCACGCGACAAACTAGGATAGTAATTTCCGGAATCAACAAAACCGGCCCACGGGAACGACCATTTGGGGAAGTATAGTTTTATCGTTTCAGTTTGTTTACGTTTCACATATGCACAGGCGCGTTCATTCGGTAACAAAACGCTGGTTTAGGAATTCCAGGCTATTGAGAGCTCGTGGGAAAAATACTGTATGAATTGCAAAGCGTTATTTCCGAGGCGAATGAGAACGCACGAACGTCGCTTGGAGCGATGACGTCACGCTATGCGCGCCGTGAAGTTATGATTTTATATGAAACTATCCATAAGCGAACGTAAAGTTTAATGTGCCCAATGCCAAGGGTGCGTGAAATCCACGTGTAGTATATGTTTTATTTGTATATGTATGTGCGCGCTGCTATTGGAAAATGTTGAGTTGCGGTGGCGAGATGCGGGTTGCATTATCCCAGACCACCGGAGAAATGAGCCGAACATTGCATTGACGACACGTAACGTGCTACAGCCTCTGGAACCACTATTCGATTATAATATACGACGTCAACACAACAGCTTTCCCCGGTGAGTATGAAAATCATAAATATAGATGCTTTGATTGATTGATTGAAAACTTTATTAACAGATTGCAGAATGGGTACAATACAGTACAGCTCAATACACACAATTGCTAAGGGGATGCAGACCAGAGAGAGACTTTCGTCTTGTTTACATCAGGGTCCCCCATTTTCAATTCATCAGGACATATTATGACATACATGACATACAGATAGTCAGTACTGCTACATCTATACATTTATGACATACCAGATTTGCAAATTCAGTACTGTTTGTGATACAAAAGGAGTCAAGAAAAGGGAGTAACTGTACATACACAACTATCATCTCAGTTACAGTAAATTACAACTATCTCAGATCACTTGAGTGTTTATGTTGCTTTAATTTACACATTATAAGTCACATAAAGCTAATTACAATGTCTGTTTCAGAATTATAATACATCTGTGGGCGTACCGGTCATACTGACCAATACGGGGAGCTAAACAAACACTCCCGGTTTCCGGTATATGGCAGTACAGCAATTGTAGTCCACATAAACAGCTTTAGATTAGACTTTATACGCTTTTAATGTTGAAAACTTGGGCACAAACAACATAGATTATGTTTAAAAGTAAGATGTTTAGGTTATATTCACTTGAGTTAATGTGTTTATCTAAAGAACCAATGAAAGATAACTAGCCCTTTCCATTGTAAGACATTTTAAACATGATTCAAAATGTGTGGTTCCACATTCATATGATGCTTGTGTACATATGCGATATGATTGATAAATTATAACACTATCATTACATCCTAGGATGGGATGGATGAGAAATAGCTGATGTTTTGTTAAGCTCACAGACAATCAACAAAGAACCCACTCAAATGGTCTTAGGAGTGGAAAATTAACATGTGTTTTTATTTTCAGTCAGGCTCTGAGGCGAGATGCAGAGACCTACACCCAAAATTGTATCACAAAAGACTGAAACTCCAACAATTTGCATGTCAACCGAGAGACAGTGCAGAGCTGAGAGACAATCGATTGACCATTTGGAACAAATCTGCATCCAAACACCCACATGTAAATTTCTTTTACAGGAACGCCAACGATAACAGACGATATTCAGAGTGGGCACTTGGGAGACAAAGCAATGCAAATGCCTGCACTCGTGACCACAGACTTGGTGGACTCACCTGGCGGTGGATGGCAACAGAGAACCACTTAGTTAACATGAATCAGACACTAGTGATGCATTTGCAGTCATGAAAGGCACCATATTTCCCATACTAACAAAATAACATAACTTGCATGCTATCCCCTCCTTCTATTTTCTGCTTTATAACCAATAACATTCATAACTATTCTTTTAACAAACTAATACATTTCCATGACTGCAAAATTATCAACCACCAAAATTGCAGCACAATTATCTAAATGTACAAGTTATACACGTACATTGATCATTTAGCTGACACTTTTATCCAAAAGCGACTCACAGGTTCTGTATGACAGGACATCAAAAAGGGCACAACTCTATCAGCTGAGTAACAATGGTCATCAAAGTGTTGAGTGCTACAGTGTAGGTTAGTTTATTAGGACAAATGCATGACAGTAAGGTTAGTGTGGTAGAATAATTTGTATCAGTTGAAAGCAGGATAATCATTTACACAATGATTATCAAAATGCACAAGGTATATTAGAGGTAATTAAATTAATACTACTTAAGAGTAGACGAGAAAATGAATGATTGTTTTTCATGCAAAATTAACTGGCTGCCTAGATTTTATGTTTTTCCCCCATGCTAAATTATGATGAGCACACTAGAGGTGTGAGGAAAGCCAGAGAAGTCGTGACGAGGTAAGTATCCTGAGGTACATCGCACGCATCCTGAGGTAAGATCAACTCCAATTTGACATCACAGATTATAAAGATAAAAAGAAATGTTCTGATTCCATGCAAAGATCGGATCCAAACGATATCAAATGCATGATGGTATTACACAATGAATTGAATTAACCCTAAATGATTTTCCTCTTTAGCAGAAAGGCGTTGAATCATTTATGTGAGGAGTTTTCTAAGGCAGTTTTTATCATCCTCAGATCACAAATTGGTGAGAGGACAGGACGAGTGAGATGACACATGACCTCAACCACGAACGACAGCATAGAATCACCAGGGACGCCGCCAAGGAGCTGCGGACACAACCAGAGGCAACGACAACAACCGTGGGAGAACCACCAGCCCACACAACACAGACGTCCCCAAAGGAAGAGGAGCAGAGACAGAAAGGACGACATGCAGCCTCACCCCAGCGACCCGCGGCAGACCATCTGCAAAAGGGAACTGAAGTCCCCGACCATCAAGGTGGATTCCCATGACAAGATTGTCATCCGTGTGAGAGAGAGCGTCCTACAGACAGGCCACTACACCAGCAAACCCTCGCCCCTCTGGTACCGCGATGACGGGGAGCAGGGGACCAACCACCACACAGCACGTTCAAGACCACCCTACCGCCATGCCTCAAGGCCTGATAAAGGTCAAGCGTGAGCACAGTGGCAGACATGTGATGGTGGTGGAGAACAACATAGGCTCCAGAAAAAGAGTCTGCAAGGCCACTACTAGTATACTGCTACCGGTGACCCTTGACAAGGTACACAGGGAGTGGACGACAACCTCCTATAGGCCCCCTCTGAATGATGGAGGAGTGAATGTTCCCGACTGCATCGTCAAGAAGAGAGACATCACCATCAGAGACCTGTGGACCAAGAGGCATCTGAACGCCACATTGTCCACATTATTATGTATTTATTTAAATTTTACTGTGTTACTGTATTACATCACATTTGAATTACTTAGGTTACAAAATTGTATTGTCAGACAAGAAAGAATCAGTTGGTTTATTCTCTCATAGAAGAGGACATGTAACGTTGTTGTTTTGCACCTGTATGGTGAACCATTGATAGTATGTGCACCAGAATTACATACAGAAGCGATGCATAAGACGTTTTATCTCCTCATTTATAGAGAAGAAATGGAGAAAATTGCCTGATTCTAAGTAAAGACCAACAAAACTGAGGCAATCACAGATGAAAGTGACACTCAAACTCAGGTTAAATACAACTGGATCCTAAGTAATTTCATCAAGAATCATTATAAATTGTGCATATATATAATTTTGAACAGTTTCCCATAATCAATCATGTTAGTTGTATTAACCACTAGGTTAACGGTTGTTTAAATGTTTTTGTACACATTAGCCACTAAGTTAATGCTTATGTGTAAATCCTATTCCTAATAATTATGCACACAATTTTGTTTTTTCACCCTGCGCACTCTGACCACACAGAGACAGTGCATGTATTTAATTGGTTTATTACGATGCCTGTATGTACAACCATCACATTAGCTCCCCTGAGTCACGACATGAACGACTGAAGGTATGCCAAGATATTTGCACAGCGATAGCTTCTAATGATTATGTTAATTGTTGTTTGATATCAGAGTTGAGGACCACTCATTGATATAGGTATTTTGAGCGATTAATAAAAGAAAAGGGTGATATCTATTCCCACATCTCTGATATCAAAATAACACAGACCACAGTCCAGTCGATCATGTCATGAATCATGTATATAAATAATTCTATTTTAAACTGTTATGCCAACCAACATCACATCGGCCAAAATTTTCATTATTTTAATTGTTTTCTATTTTCACTTTTACCTGTTCCAAACAATCCTGGTATATTATACATTAATCTCACCCACATTATAACAGAGAAAAGTGAGTATTGTGGTATAATATATTGTCCTCATGTAAATATACTCCCCTCCCCTGTGTCCCCATTACCTGTGCCCCCCCCCCTCTCTGTGGAATAAGACATTCCCCTCCCCTTTCTCTCCAAACCTGTACCCCCCCCCCATCTGACCTATCAAATGGGACCACACCCCCCCCCCCCCCTTTGTTACCTATATAGATCTCCTCCCGACCACAATCAAGGTCTTTTACCTGGGTCATTTCAGCTGATCACCTGGGGGAAGCCCTCAGCCATTCTCTCTATGTAATTCTATCTGTTTGGTTAATAAACCCTTGTTATTATCCAAGCCTCGGTTGACTGAGAACATTCTTCATCAGGATATCTACAAATATCCCACAGTGGGGTTGGGTGGGTTGGGGGGGGGGGGGGAACACTGTACAACTGTACAAGCAAAACTAGTTATACAAAATTAGTATACATTGTATGAATCATGCATGTTGATTGTGTTCGTTTGGACAAAGATCTGTCTTGGTTTCATCACACATTTTGATTAATTGAAACCAGACTTGAACCTCTGTTGTTTGACATCTCGTTCGCTTTTTGTTGAAGGGTTTGATTTCTAGGCTTTACGAATAGGGTAACCTTCTGCTATCCTACACATACCTCCTCCATAATGCCACTGTGAATATAATGTCACCTCAGGCATAAACACACAGCAAAGCAGGCCTCCCATGCTGTCTCCCCAACAAAGAGCGTATAGCATTAGCTGTATTCTGGGTGTTGCAAGATTGCAATTGTGTTTAGTTTAATGTTCGGAGACAGCAGAGTTTCCATCCATAAATGAGTTGTACAGCGAATCTAACCTGTGCCAGAGAGAACACAGGGTAGACAGTTTTATCCAGAATATCACTTCATGATAAAAAAGACTAAAAGTCTTTAAATATTGTGCATCAACTAGCATTAGGGGTGTAACTGCACACATATTTTTACCAAACGTATTCATATTTGTACCAAAGGTAATCCCTGTTGAAAAAGTTTCAACTTTAGCCACGGAGCACACTGACGTCAATGTCAAACCTATCGATAATGAAGGAGAAGCTAATTTTGTCCGTTTCCGACAAACCTTGTTTGTACGACCAGTTCTTACCACGACTGGGATATGAACAGCAACGCCTGGAGGGCTGTGAGTATTAATGTATGTAACTTATGTAATGTTAGCTGAGGTAGCAACCAGTGGTGGCTGGTCCATAGAGGGCGCTAGGGCGCCGCCCCCTCCTGTTGGAAAGTGGTTTGGTATTTTTCAATAATAGTAGATTTCGACCGCAAAAAAAATGACATTATTCATTTGAAGTATGTTTGTGTTTAAAATGCACAATAACGTGTAATATATACAGTACAATATAAATCATTGTTTGTGCTTCCTGTTCATCCCCTCTCTCTTCTCGGGCGCTAGAAACATCGCCCTAGTCAGTGCGCACCGCAGCCAATTGAAGAATTACAAAGCAAAATAAATTCACCTAGCAACATAAATTTAGCCAATCAGTGTCTTTAATATGATGCCTAAAGGCCAATTAATTTAGCGCCCCAAGCACGTGACGTGATGACGACAATGATGAACACAATGATTGAAATGAAAACTGTTAAAGTTAGATGTTATATGTAGGGTTGCAATTAACTGAACATAACTGCTTCCATTGATTGTATATAACTGTTTCCACTGGAGGGCGCTATAGGCGGAGCTTTTACTATTACTACCAGGTAGAGAGTATAAGAGCTCATGTCGACTCCCTCTTCTTTCTCTACTCACATCTGCCTCTCACAGAGAGGAGACCACATGTACTGCTGTGCTATGATCCACTGGAAATAATAAACCACGCCGATTAAGGGCTCAAGGTAGAAACCATGTCTCTTGACCACATTATTGTCGCCCTATAGCCTGATTCTGTCAACAGGTTATGGGCCCAGATCACGCCGGGTGTGAAATAATAAGGGTAGCAAGTTTAGCTAAAGTATAGGTTAGGTTAGCACCGGGAGTACCGCGTGGCTAGACGCTAGGCCAACAGGAGCTAAAACTACGCCCAACATCAAAGAGCAACATGAAAGCCAAGAAGTCTCCCAGGAGGGTCAAGAAGGGAGCAGCCGGGAGTCCCAGGAAGGTAGCAGCCAAGAGCCCCGAGGAGGCGGCACCGGGGGAGACGGAGCATGCTGAGCACAACGGAGGCGAGGGGGAGAACCCCGTCTTAGAACGCGTGGGCCTGCTGAGCACAACGGAGGCGAGGGGGAGAACCCCGTCTTAGAACGCGTTGCGACCAAAGGGAGGAGCAAATGGCCCTCATTCAATGGAAAAGCAGAGGACTACGAGCTCTGGGAAGAGTGCATGCTATGCTGCATTCACGGTGCGGGACTGAAGGAGACGATCCTGGCAGCCCCCACGGGAGACCTGACAGCGGAAGAGCAAGCCCTGGATGACCAGTGTGAGCACCAAGCGATGGGCTAGTGATGGCGATGATGATGAGAGGACTACCGGAGCTGTACAAACCATTCACACTCCTGGTAACACACGGTTCAACGGACATGACGCTGAGACAGTTCAAGGCCAAGTTAAGGAACTTCGAGGCCTCAGAAGATACCCACCCAGCCGCCGTGGAGGCAGGAGAGAGGGTGTTGAAGGCCCGAGCGACACCAACGTCAAAGACCCGGCCCACGACGGAGCTGGCGTGTTGGCGATGCGGAGAGAAAAGCCATCGGAGAGGTAACTGCACGAGGACTGTCTGGTGTGGCTTTTGCAGATCCACGCGGCACGCAGGCAGAGCGTGCATGAAGAAACGCGGCCAGGGCGCATGGACAAGATGGCGGCAATGGTCGGCATGAGACGGATCGAGGCGACGCCTGGAGAGTAGCGGAACGAGAGGGCTTCATCCCCAGGGCGCAGACGGCGTACGTCACCAGGCCAACGCAGCTGCAACAGGCCCAAAGGAAGGGACTGATCGTGGACACAGGTGCATCGTCCCACGTCATCAACGACAGGAGTCGGTTCAAGAACTTTGACAGAACTTTCCGCCCGGAGAGACACAGCATGTAGCTGGCAGACTGAAAGTGCACCTACCGGTTGGCGAAAGAGAGAGGAGACGCACAGGTATGCCTCACGGACAGCAGGGGGCGCCGGCGTACAGTGACGTTAAAGAACGCTCTCTACGTACCATCGTTCCCACAAGGACTATTCTCTGTAATAGCGGCTACTGCGAACGGTGCCAGAGTGTTCTTCATTGAAGGTAAACATTTTCTTGTAGAGCCCAACGGTACGAGATTTGACATAGAGGTGTATCAGAGAATGTATTACCTGAAAATAGAGTGTAATGACAATGATATGTGTAAAGTAACTGTCAACCACGATATTCAGACATGGCATGAGATTATGGGTCATTGTAATTACAAGGATTTACTGAAACTGCAAGCAGTGACAGAGGACATGCACATTGAAGGTGAAAAACGTAGACCTGATAAAGAATGTGTAGTGTGCATAAAGGGGAAGTTTGCTCAATCGAGAAACAGAAATCCCACAGAAAAGGTAAAGGTACCACTTGCGTTTTTTTTTTTTTTACTTTGTTTTTTAGCGTTTATCGCTTTTTCCTGGTCAAACATGACCGACAGATACAGTGAGGGTGAAACGGGAGAGAGAGCAGGGGAAGACATTTGGCAAATGACGGCGGGTCCGGGAATCGAACTCGGGTCAGTCGATCCGTGACGCAGCGCGGTACATGGTGTGCTACTGGAGCGCCCCTCCACTTGCGTTGGTTAACACAGATCTTGCCGGGCCAGTAAGAAACGAGTCCATAGGAGGCTTTAGATATGTACAGTCTTTTACAGACGTATGCACAGGGGCAGTGTTTGTTTACTTTCTTAAAGCAAAGAGTGACACACTCCAGGCCACGGAAAAATTCCTGGCAGACATAGCCCCTTATGGTAACGTAAGATGTTTGAGGTCCGACAACGGAACCGAATTCACAAACAGAGTTCCAATCACTGTTGAGGAGGAACAGGATAAGACACGAGACGTCATGTCCATATTCCCCACACCAGAACGGAGTGGCAGAGTGGGAATGGCGCACTCTTTTCGAAATGGCTAGGTGTAAGCTAGTAGGCAGTAATTTACCTAAGCCGCTTACACCAGAAACAGGTGCTTTAATAAGCACACAGGCACCACCCCGTATACAGCACAGGGTGATTCGCTCCGCGGAGAGGGTGATCGGCTGTCCCCTGCCCTCCCTCAGGTCCCTGCACGACTCCAGGGCGCTGAAGAGGGCGAGAAAGATCATGGCCGACCCATCCCACCCCGGTCACAGCCTCTTCACCCTGCTCCCCTCTGGGAGAAGGCTGAGGATCCCAAAGGCTGTGAAAGCTCGACACAGACTGAGCTTCTTCCCCTCAGCCGCCAGGCTGATCAATGCCTCAGGCCCCCCCCCCCCCCTCGGTACCCCCCCCCCCCCCCCCCCTCTGCCCCCAAGTGACACTGGCTAAATGACATTGACTGCACTGCACTAGTCCGTACTGGATCTCTGCACACTTCACTTTATATATATATATATGTATTTTATTTATTGATTAATCCCCCACTGCACTGTTTTCGTTTCTTTGTCTGTGTTGGTGTTTGTTTACTGTGAAAAAAAGAAAAATGCATACACTGTATTGCTGCAACAATTACCAATGTGTTTTACACAAATGGCTCAATAAAGGAATCTGAATCTGAATCTGAATCTGAGCACAGACAGGAAAGAAGTGTAATCTTGCCAGAATGCACTGATTTGGATTTGTTATGCGTACCTGCAGGACAGAGGAAAGCTCAAGTCCAGATGTGAATAAGGACTTTTTGTAGGACACGACAAAGGGAGCCCCGCCTTCCTAGTCTACTATCCCGATAAAGGGAAGGTGCAAAAGCACAGACTAGTGAAATTTGTCACAAAGACAACGTGCGAAATCAAGACACAAACAGAGGAGCCATGGCTGGACTTCAGAGTTAGGTATGGGGAAACAGAGACACCACAGCCTAGTGTACTGAGCACAGACGTGCAGGCAGGCAGCCAGACACCCCCAGAGGATGATGACGAGGAGCACCCGAGGGTGACGTCACATGCCACAAGCAGTGGGAGGTATCCCTCAAGGGAACACAGACCCCCAAAGTATCTGACAGACTATGCCCGGAAAGGGAGTGACGAGGAGGACAGTACACCCACCACCGTTGATTACTGCTACAGGGTAGTTAGTGGGGTACCTCAGACCTTTAAAGAGGCAATAGTGTCCAGTGGAATCAAGTAAATGGGAGAGAGCAATGGATGAGGAAATGAGGTCCCTAGAGGACAACCACACCTTCACTCTAACCAAGTTGCCAGAGGGCAGTCAGACAGTGGGAGGGAAATGGGTGTACTCAATCAAGGAAGGGATCGAAGGCCACGAAAAGTACAAAGCGAGATTTGTAGCTAAGGGTTTCAGTCAGAGGGTGGGGATAGACTATGGTGAAACATTCTCCCCCACAGCCAATCTGACCAGTGTAAGGGTAGTGGTTCAGAAAGCAGCTGAGGACAATCTGATTTTACATCAGATGGATGTGAAGACAGCCTATCTGCACGCACCCATAGATAGGGAGATATATATGGAACAACCTGAGGGTTACGAAAAGAAAGGAGAGAAGCCAGTGTGTAAGCTAGAAAAATCCATTTACGGCCTGAAACAGTCTAGGCGAAATTGGAACGAGATGCTTCACACATGTCTCATTGAGGACCACGTCATACAGAATCCAGTAGACCCCTGTGTTTACTCAAGGGAGTCAAAAGAGTCAGGAAAAGTGATAATCGTCATTTGGCAGACAACGCTAGAAACCTAGATCAGGTGAAAGGTATGCTCTCCACCAGATTCAAAATGAAAGACCTTGGCAGGTTAAAGCATTTCCTAGGCATGGACTTTGAACAGTCTGCCAATTGTGTAACAGTATCCCAGAAGAGATATGTGGAAAAGATTCTGAAATGTTTTGACATGCAGGAATGTAGAACAAGGGATACACCATGTGATTAAAAACTGGACTACCAGGAGGATGCTCAGAAACTGACAGATGTAAAAATGTACAGTGAAGCTTTGGGTAGCCTCATCTATTTGATGACATGTACTCGCCCTGACCTATGTTTTGTAGTGAGTAAGTTGTCACAGCATTTAGCTGATCCCACAGAGGAGCACTGGATTACGGTAAAACATGTTTTTCGTTATCTCAAAGGTACAGTAGATAAACAGCTGTGTTTCAGAAAGAGCAGCGAGGGCTTAGGTCTTAAAGCCTACAGTGATGCAGACTGGCAGCTGACATCACCGATAGAAGGAGTACCACAGGATATTGTGTTAGTTTGAACACAAACAGCTCACTGGTTTCTTGGAAAACAAAGAAGCAGCCCACAGTGGCACTATCAACTTGTGAGGCCGAATACATGGCTCTGGCCATGACAATACAGGAGTGTATTTACCTAGAACAACTGCTTGAAGGAATGGATACCTATGAATATAAGAAGACTGTTGTTTATGAGGACAACCAGGGAACCATTGCCATTGCGAGAAACCCTATGTGCCGGCAGAGGTGTAAACATGTGGATATAAAGTACCATTTCATCAGATCTGTCATCAGAGAAGAAAGGATGACACTGGTTTATTGTCCAACAGACGACATGGTAGCAGACGCTATGACGAAGCCTGCTTCCAAACTGAAACTGAAAAGATTTGCAGAAGTCATGTTTGGTGTGTAAATGGTGACTGCCATATTCTTTTTGATGTCCTAAACTGTATTATTTTCTTTGTAAATTGTTTTGAAGAGGTTATACAGTGTGGTAAAACAACCCTAAGTGGGAGTGTCAAAGTTAGATGTTATATGTAGGGTTGCAATTAACTGTCTAACTGAACATAACTGCTTCCATTGATTGTATATAACTGTTTCCACTGGAGGGCGCTATAGGCGGAGCTTTTACTATTACTACCAGGTAGAGAGTATATACAAGATACAAGATACAAGAGTTTTATTTGTCATGGCATACAGGTATACAGTGAAATGCGGGGGGTCTCGCCCGCAACGATGTGCATAGTACAAGTAATAATAATAAGAGTCCAACCAATAGAGCGATAAACAAGTAAACAAAGTAGGCATATCGGTATCTGTACATGGGCTATTTACAGAGCATGGTAGGACATGCTAGGTCCTGTGGCAGTGCAGTACACTGTTAGCTACGGATGAGGCATTGGGTCTTTATGTACACTGCTATACAATGCTATATTATACGATCTCAAGCTATACTATTCTTTTTTTTGTATTTAATTTTTTAATTATTTTTTAAACAAACATAAACAAACATGACAACACACGATTAGATATACAAGCATTGTAAAACAGTGTACATCAGTTAACTCACCGTTTGGATAAATGTCTTATACAAGATATACCCCTAATACCTGCTATCTATTCCCCTACACACATAGCTCTTGCTTGCACCCCCCGCCCTGGACCCCCCAATGGATAATCCATCCATTATCCTTCGCTCCTAACCAGACACTACCATTAAATGTTAGCTTTTATTCTCTCCACCACTTCTAACCACATTGTCAATTTGGATTCATTGAGACCCAAAATTCTTGCTGTAGATATTTCTAGATAAATCACATCGAGATATGTAAGAATCCAGACCTTTCGGCAAATTTTTTCCGGTTGAAACCATTGTGATGCTATCAGTTTTTTAGCCACTGTAATACCAGATAAAACCAATCTCTTTTGCTGTATAGGTACTGCATATTCAAAAACATCATTCAGCAGTAATATAGAGGGGTGTACAGGTATATTCAGAATTAAGAGATTTGATAATTGCTGGGTCACTTCTTCCCAGAATATCTTAACTGGTGGGCAGTCCCAATACATGTGCATAAATGTCCCCTCGTCCCCATTTGTACATAAGGAGCATTTGGAGTCTTGTTTAAGACCCATTCTGTTCAGTCTTATAGGAGTCAAGTATGTCCTATGAATATAGTTAAGATTGATTTGTTGATGGTCCGGGTTCCTTGATGCAAGTCGAACATTTGCCCAGGCGTCTTGCCAATCAAAATCTTTTTCTAGGTCTGGTATATCCCTCCTCCAAACAGAGTCTAGGTGGAGGGTTTCATACGAAGCCGTTAGTAATTGATGATAAAAATCTGATACAAAACCTCTCGATGTCTCTCTTTCATAGAAAAATGTGTGGTATCTGTGGTGTGCAATTGGTATCCTTAATGGAACACCGTGAGTCTTCAAACATAACAATAATTGTGCGTAAAAAAGATATGTGGAACCGGTGAGATAAATTTTTTTTTCTATTTCATCATACTGTAGCTACAAATACCCTGTTTGTTGAAAACATCTCCTAATGTATGTATGCCTTGCTTTTCCCATCTAGGGAATCTTATAGGTCGTTTTCTAATCAGGAGTGCATTGTTATTGAATAAGGGAGTATGATTATGCCATTTATGTAGATTCGAATATTTTTTTTGTGTTTCACGCCATATCCGGATCGCATGTGTAATTATGGGGCCAAATTTCAGTTCGCATTGCTTAATTGATATTTTGGTGTATACTATGTCCTGCAGTCTCTGTGGTGCTACTATATTTACTTCTAAATGTCTCCAGGATACCGATGCTTGGGGTTCAAACCAGGTTGTCAGTGGTCTTAAAGTGTACGCCTTAAAATAATGGAAAAATTTTGGGATTGCCATCCTCCCGTCGGCTTTGTTTCTCTGTGCGGTGGATCTTTTTATACGTGGTGGTTTGTTATTCCAAATAAATTTATATGCGGAATTTATTAACTATTGAAACCCGTGCCTGTACTGAGTTTTTAAGTTTTGACCACCTGTCAAGGTCGTATTTTATTTTATTTTGGCTATACTATTCTTAAAGTGATAAGTATAAAGTATAAGAGCTCATGTCGACTCCCTCTTCCTTCTCTACTCACATCTGCCTCTCACGGAGAGGAGACCACATGTACTGCTGTGCTATGATATACTGGAAATAATAAACCACGCCGATTAAGGGCTCAAGGTAGAAACCATGTCTCTTGACCACATTATTGTCGCCCTATAGCCTGATTCTGTCAATGCAACATTTTATAAATGTTGAAATGTATAACAAATTTATAAAAACAGCTTTATATATCCATGGGATATCACAATATTACAATACTATCCAAATGTGCACTGGATAAAATGTATACGTTCACAGAACTTAATAAAACTAATTGTCTATTGGCATTCGTGTGACATCACGTCCGGATCCACGTTAACCAGGAAATAACTAACGCTAATAGTTGTTGTCATCATCGTCGAAAATGTATTTAAAAAATATATATATATATTATTATTCGTTTATTTGGACGGGACAATGCAAAATTAATGAACACTGTGGAGTGTAAAAATTGCCGGATTTAGCATGAGGCTAATTTCCATCCGTTGTCCCCAAACATAAAAACAGGACTCATAGAAACAGTAAGAAATGTACAAATACATAAAAACAGGACACATAAAAACAGTAAACAAATTTACAAATACATAACAGCATGTCACATGTGTTCACATGACTGGTTGGACTTCAGCCATTTTTGTTGCCCTTTAAAAGAAGCAAGGGTGGGGCTTTCCCTTATGGAAATGGGGAGACTGTTCCAAGCTTGACTGCCTTTTATGGACAGGACATTTTGGCCAAACGTGGTCAGTCTACGTTGGACCATGCAGTCACCTCTGGTGTCTGACCTGGTGCAGATTCCAGTGTTTCTTTTTTTGTAGATGAATTCCTGTACAGGAGGGGGAGCTAGTCCATGTAGGCATTTGTAGATGAAACAAGAGCTTTTTAAGACTTTGAAAGTTTCAAAGCTCAAAAAGCTACAGTATATATTGTTTCAAAATATTGCAATGGTGGTATGCCAATGGTTTCCTATAATAATCACTAGATATATTCATTGCTGGTGGATCGAACTAAATGGATTCATGGAGATACAGTACATTTATGGAATATTCAATTCTATACCACAAAGCTTCTGGAAGGGTTAGCGCTCTTCCAATTCGTACAGTGATGTTCTACCGGCAGCAAAAAAAAGTGAGTCTCAGCCTCTGCGTTATGATATTATGAAATTTAATTGCAGTTCTGTCAGACCCGGATACGGGTTGTCTTTTCCCTGCTTCGTTTACATGTTATCATAATAGTTTTCTTCATGCCCCCACACCCCTACAGGGGTTTGGTTTACAAACATGTCACCCTTTTCACGTCTTATCAGTTTGCAGGTCTGGTTATATACTGTATGTTACTGAAACTGAGTGAATATGGCACAGCCCCACCTAAAAGAAAATCACCAGCCGCCACTGGTAGCAACGGTAATCATTGGTATCGCTCGTTGCGCACTGTGCACTTTCTATTCTCTATGTATACCTCTGCACCTCGCCTTTGAGCGTAAGAAAATCACAGCCTTAGACGAAAATGAGGAAGCTCCTCCTTTCCTGATTAAACATTGCAAGCAGGGAGAGGACACTGGTAAATGGGAGCATCCTTCATCAAATCCAGTTGCCTCCCGTCTTTGAGCAACACATGGATGCAGTTCCTCAGTAACGACGTAGATCCGTGGCGAGAGAATATCCGTTGTAGTTGATGAAACCAACGTTATCTAAGCATGCTCAACATTGTTGAAAGGCTTTAATAACTTCATTTTTTTTTCGAGCTGGAGCATATGTGTGTAGGTTTTTAGATAACAGGTATTAGGGGTATATCTTATATAAGACAATTAACTAAAATGTGATTTCATTGGATGTGCTCTGACAACTAATGCTTGTATATCTTATCGTGTGTTGTCATGTTTGTTTATGTGTTTGTTTAAAAAATAATAAAAAAATAAAATACAAAAAAATAATTACTTCATTTTATATAGCGCCTTTCAGAAGATCCAAGGTCGCTTTACATAGGGGGAGAAATAACAAAAGTAGCAAACATAGTGGACAGACACAACATACAAAGTGAGAAATTAGGGGTTAAAGGCCAAGTTGAAGAGGTGGGTTTTGAGGAGTTTTTTGAATGAGTCCAGAGTTGGGGCGTTGCGGAGTTCTGCAGGGAGGGAGTTCCAGAGGGTGGGAGCTGCCACACTGAAAGCTCTGTCCACGAAGGTCCGCAGTCTGGTTCGGGGGATGGAGAGCTGACCAGTGTCCATGGATCGCAGCGACTGTGGCTGAGTGTAGGGGTGGAGGAGATCAGTGAGGTACTGAGGTGCCAGAGCGTGGACGGATTTGTAGGTGGGCAGGACGGTTTTGTAGGTGATGCGGGATTTGATGGGGAGCCAGTGGAGGTGGGTGGGGGTGATGCGCTGCCAGGGTTTGGTGCGGGTTATAACCCTGGCAGCTGAATTTTGAACATACTGGAGCCTGTCCAGGGTTTTGCTTGGGACCCCGGACAGGACCCCGTTGCAGTAGTCCAGGCGGGAGGTGACAAAGGCATGGATGAGGGTCTCAGCTGTGGAGTGTGGCTTTGATTGTGATAGGAGAGTAGGGACTTTTGATCCCTGACTGACCACTAGAGGTCAGCTTTGACTGTTAGTATGCTAGCGCTAGCAAATAGTTTTCATAGCCTACTGTGCATCTACTGTGCGCAACTCCGACCCTTCATCTGGCAGGGTCACAGAGAATCATTTAGGGCATAATGTGACATTTATTCTTCATCATTAAGCTGATGCTTTTTATCCAAAGCAGTCCTCTAGTCTAGATTATAATTATGTAAAGATGAAATAGGTAGAAATTGCCTATATTAAAGGTGCCATGCATTATAAATGTCATTTTTCAGTCTCTAGCATTGTATTATAGTAATAGGAGTTTGTATCAATGTGTTTTTGGGCCTAAATACTATATTGGCGAATTCCTCAGTTACAGCCCATCCCCTCTTTGCCTCTAGTAAATCAGGTCATTTTGATTTGACGACCTGGAGCACGTCACAGGGCGCTGTTGATAGCGCACGGTGATGTGATTGGCTCTGTGGTTTTAGCTAATGCCCGCCCCCATTCTTGCTACCTGCAGCCGACACATACAACCTAGAAACAGGAATGCCGTCACTCGCCTATATTTCACGATGAGCAAACCCCGCAGAACATGTTCCGTTCCTGGCTGTAGAGCTACTAAGAAGTCTTTGCACAGTTTTCCCGTTGATGCCGAACTTCGCCAACAATGGAACAAGTTCCTTTTTGGCGACCCTCCAAGTTCCGTCGCAACGTCTAATACTCGGGTTTGTACTGCACATTTTTCCACCGAGGACGTCGCCAATCAAGGTATTTTTGATGCTGGCGTGGTATCCATGTTGGTTCTAAACAAAGGAGCTGTACCTTCAATACGCGACCCGACACAAATAGTAAGTAGATATGTCGTAATTAGCCATATAACTTACTGACTGTTGCTAGCTACGTTCACTGTTTGTATGTGTGAGGGAACATTGAGGGTTGGGTGAGATATGTTATCATAAATACCATCTAACGTTATAGTATATAACTGCTGCTCTTTATAAAGTAACGTTATAGAAAACTATTGAAGCAAGCTAGTCATAACTTCTAAATAAAAGAACACAACTAGTGAGAGGTAAACAAGGTAACGTTATATTTTGTGGCTTGGATTATATTGTAATATATTTACGATTTGGTCATTCTTAGGCCACAAGTTCCAGCGCCAATGTACGCCTTTCTACTGCTTCAACGGACTTCAGTTGCCAGACAGACAACCCAAAGATACGTTCTGTTGGTACACAGCTTTTTTTTTTTTTTTTTCACTTTTTTGTTTATTATACTTTTTTGAGGACATAGACATTATAAGTATATGTCTGTATATATACATTGTTGTATTGTCATTGTCCACATAGAACAGATAACAACATTAAACAGAAGAAAATAAAATAAAAAAATAAAAAACAAGAAAAAATAAAACAGAGTTCAAAAGTAAATAATAATACAAACAAACACTGACTTGGTCGCTCGACAGTCGTCTCAAACGTATATACATAGTATATCAAATATATAGCACATGTTTAGGTACCCAAATATGCTTCTCCAATGTATATCCGGTATATCAAATAACTCACGTTGAATTAACGTTCACACAGATGAATACCAACAAGCAGCATACAAATTGTTATTCTGGAATAGTATGGAACTGTACATCATCCACAAGTACAAGGAATGAACCCCACGTTTTCTTGAACATAGATGAAGAACCTCTCAGAGTGCATCTTATCTTTTCAAGTTTGATAAAGTATAGTATGTCTCTAATCCAGTGAAGGTGAGTGGGGGGAGCAGCGGACTTCCATTTAAACAGAATCAGCCGCCTGGCCAGTAGAGTGGTAAATGCCACAATGTGTGCTTTGTGCTTTGAAAGTGATAACATAGGTGGGGAGTATCCAAAAAGCGCTGTCAATACATTTGGTTCAAGATTTGTCTCAATACTTCCCGAGATGGTTTCAAAAATATTTGTCCAATACCTGTGCAAGGAGGGGCATGTCCAAAACATGTGAGTATATGTGGCTGGGGCCGAATGACATCTATCACATATAGGATCGATATCTTCATACATTTTGGCTAATCTGACTTTCGTCAGGTGTACTCGATGAACAATTTTGCATTGTATCAGCCCGTGTCTTGCACAAATAGAAGAAGAATGAACAAGACGTAGAATGTCAACCCAAATGTCATCCGAGATCTCCTCCTCTAAATCCTCCTCCCATTTACTTTTAATATTGTGTATTGTGGTTGGACATAAGGAGAGAATGAGATTGTACATAGTCGATATCATGCCCTTGATGGAAGACATCGGGGTTAAAAAGGAGTCGATGGGTGTTACCTCTGGAAGGTTGGGAAATATAGGGTTAATGCTACAGACATAGCTACGAATCTGTAGATACCGAAAGAAATGTCGGCTATGGATTGAATATTTCTCTGATAATTGCTGAAAGGAGGCAAAAACATTATCTATATATAGGTCACCTAGTGTTTTAATACCTAGTGAGGCCCATAAGGAGAATGCTCCATCCATCAATGAGGGGTGAAATAAAGGGTTAGCTGCTATCGGGGCCAAGTGGGATAGAGTTTTAAACCCAAAGTGGCGTCTGAATTGATTCCAAATTCTGAATGTAGTTTTAACGATTATATTTTTGAAGTAGGGGGCCAATGGAGAACTAATGGGGGCATGTATAAGACCGGTTAGTGAAGCAGGTTTGACAGATGAGGCTTCGATGTCAACCCACATAGGGCACACCAGAGGTTTGTCTGACTGTAGCCATTGCTGTATGATTCTGAGATTGGCTGCCCAATAGTAGGCTCTGAAGTTAGGTAGAGCCATGCCACCCAGAGATCTACTCCTTTGTAATAGAGCTTTACTAATTCTGGGAACTTTGTTATTCCAAATAAATTTGGACACTAGGCTGTCAATTTTTTGAAAGAATGAGTGGGGAAGAAAGATAGGCAGGCACTGGACAAGATAAGAAAACCTTGGGAGAGAGTTCATCTTAACGCAATTGATACGTGCAGCAAGAGAGAGAGGTAATAATGACCAACGTTCAAAATCTTCCTGAAATCGAGTCAGTAGAGAGCCAAAATTAAATTTGAATAGGTCCCCAAATGTATCCCTAATTTGGATACCGAGATATTTAAAGCCATGGGGGGAAATTTTCAATGGGAAGTTATGCAGTGGATAACTTCGAGCTTCTGCATTCAATGGAAGAAGTTCACTTTTGTCTAAATTTAGTTTATACCCTGAAATACGGCCAAATCGGGTGAATATGTCAAGTGCAGCTGGAATAGATGTGGAGATGTCAGACACGTATAGAAGCAGGTCATCTGCATATAGGGAGGTCCTCTGTTCAACACCCCCTCTGATTATACCTTTTATACGAAGGTCTGATCGAAGTGCGATGGCCAACGGTTCAATGGCAACATCGAACAGGAGTGGGCTCAAATTGCAACCCTGTCTCGTGGAGCGGTGTAGATGGAACTGTGCTGAACGTGTGTTGTTAGTCCTTACTGAGGCAGTGGGAGAGGTGTAAAGTAATTTCACCCAAGCTACAAAGTTATCCCCCAGTCCAAACTTTTTCAATGTGTCGAAAAGATATCCCCACTCCACACGGTCAAAAGCTTTGGCCGCATCTAGTGAGATGACAGCCTCCGGGCTAGTTGTGGAGGAAGGGCTATATATGACATTAAAGAGACGTCTAATGTTGGAAAATGAATATCTATTCTGGATAAAACCTGTTTGGTCTGGAGATATGATAGTGGGAAGGACAGGTTCTAAGCGCATAGCTAAGAGCTTTGATAGAAGCTTTAAATCTACCGTCAACTGACTGACAGGACGATAACTTCCACAGGATAGGGGGTCTTTATCTTTTTTTAGCAACAGAGAAATCGAGGCTTGAGTAAGGGATGGGGGTAACTTAAGTGACCTAAATGAATCTGCATACATGTCAATTAAAATGGGTGCCAATTTATCAAAGAATTTCCTGTAGAACTCTATAGGGTAACCATCTAGCCCCGGACACTTCCCTGTTTGCATAGAGTAGGCGGCCTCTCTGAGCTCATCTATCGTGACTGGTCCCTCCAGCCCTGTGGCAGCCTCCGGGTTTATCTGTGGTATATCCAATGAATTAAAAAAATTATCATAGGCAGAAGGGTCAGAGGTTTGTTCAGATGTATATAAGGAGGAATAAAAGTTTTTAAATTCTTCATTAATTAGCTTGGGATCCGTAGTTAAACCATTGGTTGTCTGGATTTGAGGGATCTGATGTGAGGCAGAGGCCTGTCGTAACTTATGGGCCAATAATTTATTAGACTTGTCTCCATGCTCATAGTACGTCTGTCTGGATTTAATCAGTAGATCCTCCACGTAAGCAGAGGAGAGGACATCAAATTTAGCTTGGAGGGAGAGACGTTCTTTATAGACATCCGGGGATGGTTGAGTAGCATGTATGTTATCTAATTGACTAATCTGCTTAGTCAAGTCACTCATCTGTCTTTTTCTATCCTTCCTTTCATAGGCGCTATATGAGATTATCTCACCCCTCAGATATGCCTTCAATGTCTCCCATAGTAAAGATGCTGAAATCTCAGGGGTCTTATTGGTCGATATAAAAAAATCGATTTGGTTGTGTATGAAATTAACGAAATTCTCATTTGACAATAAACGGCAATTTAGGCGCCAGGGAGGTGGCGAGTTGTTATATTCCTGGAAGCACAACTCCAGAAGCACTGGAGCATGATCCGACAATACGATCGCTTCATAAGAGCAGGAGTGTAGTGATGGGATGAGTCGATTATCAATCAGAAAAAAGTCAATACGAGAATAAGTTTGATGAACATGTGAAAAGAAAGAATATTGTCTTCCTTGTGGGTTTAAAAATCGCCAGGGGTCAGAGACCTTGAATTCATTCATAAAGGCATGAATGATTTTGGCAGATCTTGAAGGTACACTATTCCTGGGTGATGAGCGATCTAATCTAGGATTAATCCAGACATTGTGGTCTCCACCCTGAATCAGATAATGTGTTGACATATCAGGTATCCTGGCAAACAGTGTTTGAAAAAAGTTCTCATTGTCCCAATTGGGGCCGTATACATTAGCCAGAATTACTGGTACATCATACAGCCGTCCTATAACTATCACAAATCTCCCGCCAGGATCCGAGATAATATCGGAGTAAACAAAGTTGACAGATTTATGGATTAGAATGGCTACCCCTCTGGATTTCCCTTGAAATGACGAATGATAAACCTGACCCACCCATCTCCTCTTTAATTTGATATGATCCGTTCCCTTTAAGTGGGTCTCTTGAAGGAAAGCAATGTTAGCGCCAAGATGTTGAAGATGATGTATCACCTTACTACATTTGATCGGTTGATTTAGGCCTCTGCAATTCCAGCTGCAAAACCTAAGTACACCTCCCGACCGCTGTGCTGATCTAGGTTGGGTCATAATACCGGCAAGATAATGAATAGATGTGCTGGGTACACCGCAAATGAGAAACACTGAAAACAATAAAATAAAACTGCAATAGGGCGACCAAGCCAAGTACACCAAAATAAAAAAGAACTGATACAGACAACATTACTCCCCCTTCCCTCCTCCCCCCTCCCTCCTCCCCCCTCTCCCCTCCCTCCTCCCCCCTCCCCCCTCCCCCCTCACGCCGAAGCATCTCCCGCTGAGATACGCGTGTGGTGTGGTGCCCGGAGCTCCTGCCCTCTCCTATTACTAACTCTAAAGATAAACACCACCCCTTCCGTGGTTAAGTGACAAATGTTAATATTGTGAAATATCGTAGTCCCAAAATGAAATAGTCTGTATATGCTCAGTCATATGGACATAAATTATGAACTTGCCGTTCAGCTGATGGTTACAGTCTGGGGAACCGCTTTTCTGAGTTTAGTGTTTATGAAAGTCGAGGCGGCGGCCGGGTCTTCAAACGTGTGCGTTGAACCACTCGGCAGAGTGATTTTCAGAACCGCAGGAAACATCAGCCCAAACTTGATACCAGGACAGGCATGGAGTTCACGTTTCACTCCTCCAAACGCAGCCCTCTTCTTGGAAACAGCGCCGGTGTAATCAGGGAAAATAGAGAGCCTTTTGCCTTGGAAGAGTAGAGGGGTGTCACGGGAGGTCGCGCTGGCCCGACGTAGGATTTCGTTCCGGAGATGAAAGAAGTGGACCCTGATGATGAGCGGACGAGGCGTCTCTCCCTCTTTGGGTTTAGCCCGCAAAGTGCGATGGGCTCTGTCGAGTAGGGGCTCATCATCCAGGCCCAGTAGGTTCTTGAGTAGGCGGCCGATGAATTCCGTTGGCCGCGGACCCTCCGAGCCCTCAGGTATCCCCACGAGTCGAAGGTTGTTCCTCCTCGATCTCCCCTCTAGGTCCTCACATTTGTCGGTTAGTAATTTCACCTGTGACGTGAGCTCCTTAACAGTGGAGTCAAGCGAGGAGAGCTGGTCACTGTGGTCGCTCGTCACATGTTCCAACTCGCAGATAGTTTGCCCGTGTTCATTTATTTTCAGCAGCAATGGTTCAGTAATATTCACCAGCTCCGTGCGCACTGCAAGGATTTCAGCTCTCAGGTTAGTTGCCGATGAGTCAATTCTGCCACAAATATCTTCCTTCAGCGAGTTCAGCATTGATTGTAAGGCCCCTAGATCAAAGGCGCTGCCGCTGGTCATGTTAGCAGCTGGCGCGTGCGGTGGGGGTGGCCCGGGTGGCTGATCAAAGATTGTTTGTTGTCCTGCACGCGTCGTCCTTAATTTGGGTTTAACAGGACCCATGGACGATTTAAAGTGTCGAAAAGTCTGCCTGACTGGTAGATGAACATACGTTGTCCAGTGTCCAAAGTCCAAAAAGAAAAAACGTAGTTAAAGGACTATTTATAATTGAAGTTTGTCACAAACCGGCGGAGCGGCGAAAAGCACGTCTTACATGCTCGGTCACAGCTTTCTATGAAAACACTACGTTCACATGTCAAGAGTCAAGGTAGGTTTGTAACTCAGTGTGATGTAATGTAATAATGTGACCCAGAATTGTTTAGATTGGCCCTTTCACCCACCGCTTTCACCCAAAGCTGTAAAGGAATGTGGATCACCCACTTTCAAAACATCTCTCAAGGGACACCTACGGGAGACTGCAATTCAACACTGGCCCCTGTAAATATCCTAACCCAACCCCCTCCAATGTACAGTCATTTACCTAGTATGGTTTTGTCAATAGTCCAATGTACAATTTTGTTTGTTTGTATAGTGTCTCCCCCCCCCCTCAATGTACAGTTTTACTTGTTTATACAGTGTGCCCCCCCCCCCCACCTCCAATGTAAATTACCCAGTATGGTTGTCAATATACAGTATATATACAGTATATACAGTCAAATGTATATACTCCCTTTTCTTGACTCCTTCAGTATCACAAACAGTACTGTATTTGCAAATCAAATCTGGTATGTCATAAATGTATAGATGTAGCAGTACTGACTATCTGTATGTCATGTATGTCATATATGTCCTGATGAATTGAAAATGGGGGACCCTGATGTAAACAAGACGAAAGATTATTCATCTGTGTGTGTGTGTGTGTGTGTGTGTGTGTGTGCGTGTGTGTGTGTGTGTGTGTGTGTGTGTGTGTGTGAGAGAGAAATAATCTACATTTGAATATGTGTCTGTTTATGTGAATGTGTGTGTGTGTGTGTATGTGTGTGTGTGGTGTTTCTATGTGTGTGTGAGTGTGAAATAGAAAGGGTATATCCGAGGAGTCATTGACCGCCCAGATAACCTGTATGACCTTCACTCAGGTCTTCTGGGGGGGGGGGGGGGGGGGGGGGGGCGCATAATGGTAATGGTTTTGCCTGTATCGCTTCAATCAATGGTTGATTGTTATGATATGATGGTATGATTGGCTTATGATTGGCCTGAGATCATACTGTCTTTTACTAGTATGCACTTTGCTACTAAGTAATCTACTATGCCTATATTACTACTACTTACTTATCTCAAGACTGTAGCGCTCACGTTCGACAGTTTGACGAACAATGTTACTTACCCTTAGCTGCCAGGGTTGTACTCCTGCTGCCTTGTTGTACAGAACTTGTAAGTCGCTTTGGATAAAGGCGTTTAGTGTTATTACATATTATTTACAGTGTGACTATATATTAGGCTACAATAGTATTACATAATAATATATTACTAATGACATTAGTGGGTGATAACTCACCACTAGAAATGGAAGCGGGAAGTTAGTGTGTAAAATGCTCATGTACCTACTTATATGCATGTTATAAATTGTAAATATTACACCAAAGTGGCATTACGGTCATCTACTACTGGTTTATTGAAGGTTCCCAACCACAGCCAAAAGAAAATCGGGGATGCAGCCTTTGTGAATTATGGAAAACCCTACATACGGACATTAGGGAGGCTAGATCACTAAATATTTTCAAATGTAAGCTAAAAACACACGTCTTCACCTTAGCCTATGCTTTGACTCAATGCATCCAGACTGTGATTATTGTACTGTAAATGAGAGCTATTTTATTGCACTGCTTTTATTCTGTCTATTTTATACAAATTGTATGTCTATTTTACTTTATGCATTGTTTTTATTTGGTCAGTCCTCTGCTTATTTTATGCCTGTCTATATTTATGCCAATTTTATGTCTATATTACTGCTGTGAAGCTCTTTGGGCTGCAATTCCTGTATGAAAGGAAACAAGACGAAAGATTATTCATCTGTGTGTGTGTGTGTGTGTGCGTGTGAGTGTGTGAGTGTGTGAGTGTGTGAGTGTGTGAGTGAGTGTGTGTGTGAGTGAGTGAGTGAGTGAGTGAGTGAGTGAGTGAGTCAGTGAGTGAGTGGGTGAGTGGGTGAGTGAGTGAGTGAGTGAGTGAGTGAGTGAGTGAGTGAGTGAGTGAGTGAGTGAGTGAGTGAGTGAGTGAGTGAGTGAGTGAGTGAGTGAGTGAGTGAGTGAGTGAGTGAGCAAAGTTATCAATAAATCCCTTGTTTGACTAAACTATGTTTTGTAAATAGGTGTTCAGGCGAAAGTCGTGTCTGTATCTGTCGCGGTGGGGACCCAAAATACTGGATACTGGTCTAATCAACAGGGACCATCCACGTCAACACCTGTGAAGGGGTTTAGACCCAGTAAAAGACCACGACTGGAGTCTGATGACGATGAAGTGACCTACAGCTCGATCGATGTTCCAGAGCCGCAGGATTCCACTTTCAACATTGACTCTTTGATTAGCGAGCCCTCAATTCTAGCGTAAGTTAGTTGTTACAAACATCTCCATGGCCCGTAAAAATAGAAAGCTGTATAGTTGTGCCGTGTTATTTATTTGTGTTTTTCTCGAGCAGGGAACCGTCAAAACCAATCTATGAGGTCCAGAAATACATCGTTTACGAAGACAGTCTACTGGAATTATTTCAACAGTGTCTGGTGTGCGATGCTCGATGTCATATCACCAAAACTACGCGAGGGACCTTCTTGGCTGTCTCCCAAGTTTGCCCCGGTTGTAAATACAGCCGTAAATGGGCAAGTCAGCCTCTCATCGGGAGCACACCAGCTGGAAATATTCAGCTTTCTGCAGCAGTTTTTTTCACTGGCTCATCTTTCACCCAAATGGAGAAGGTATTTGATTTGATTGATTTGATTGACAAGTCAGATATACATAATGTTTTTGTTTGTGATTCACACGTGCATATTAACAAAGCGTTATTCATTTATTCTTTTAGGTCCTAAATGCGTTACACGTCTCCACAATAAAGTACAGAGCGTTTCGGGAACACGCCAAGAAGTTCTTGGAACCCGCTGTTCTCAGTATGTGGTCTAAGGACCAAGACGTTACCCTCGCCAGATTAAGCCAGAAAGAAAAGGTGATAATCGGCGGTGACATGAGAGCCGATTCTCCAGGTTAGAAAAAGCTCCCCAATGTCAAATTTCTACTTTATGAATACATTTTTAATATTGCACTACATTGATTGAAATTGTTATTATTATTTTCAACAGGCCACAGTGCTAAGTACGGAAGTTACTCTGTGATGGAACTCGCCACCAATCATGTCATAGACGTCCAACTAATTCAGGTAATTAACAAGTCTGAAGAGACACCGCACCCTTCATTGTGCTCAAACGAACACAAAGCTCTCGGTCTTGAATCTTGAATCGCTGTAGGTGTGAAGTGGTCTGGCTGGCTGTGTGTGTGAGCGGGGGTTAGGAAATGGAAATTGTGGAATTTTGAAAAGGCTATTTCATTGCTCTTCCCTTCCTTGTACCTCAACAGAGCAATGAGGTTGGAGGCAGCTACCAAATGGAATTAGAGGGCTTGAGGAGAAGCCTCGCTCTTCTGAACGACCGATCCGTGACCTTGGACTGTATTGTCACAGACCGTCACCCGCAGATTCAAAAGTACCTGAGAGATCTCGGCATCAAACACTTCTACGATGTGTGGCACGTGGCCAAAGGTATGTCGAAAGGCATCCCACATTCAATCCCACCCCTCCTACCAAACCCCCCCCCCCCCCCCCCCACCCACCCAACCAGTACTGTAATTGCAAATCTGGTATGTCAAAAAATGTATAGATGTAGCAGTACTGTCTATCTGTATGTCATGTATGTCATACGACTGTTATGTAATGTTATGTTATGTTATGTAATTCAAGGTCTGTCTAAGAAGCTAGACAAAGTTGCACAAGCGAAAGACTGCAAGGTGATAAAAAAATGGCGCCCTCACATATCTAACCACCTCTACTGGACAGCTGCCACATCGAAGACGGCCGCTGAGAGGGTTGCTAGGTGGAAGTCATGTCTCAATCACATGATGAATGTACATGAACACGACGAAGAACCACTCTATCCGCGTTGTCTTCATGCTGACCGTGTATCGAGAGATAGTAGCAAGTGGGTTAAACCTGGTATGTCTGTCTGTCTTTCATCATGAATATATACTCAACATATTTATTTATGTCCTCATTCTAGATTGGTGTGATTTACAAATGTATACTTGCTTGAATAATTCTAATCTACTGTAATATACTCTAATGAAATATCTGAATGCAATTTCTTTTTTACTTTAGACTCAAAACCGGCCCACCAGCTCGAGAAGGTTTTGCTAAACACAAGGATCATCAAAGATGTCGCCAAACTGAGTCCACACCATCAAACGTCTTCATTGGAGTCCTATCACAGTGTGATTTTACGTTTTGCCCCAAAAAACGTTGTTTTTTCATACATAGGAATGCTTTGCAGGTATTTTATATTGTGTACAAATGACTAATTATGGACTCCTGATTTGTCAAATAACTCATTATGTTGCATTAGATAACCTCAGATCAACTACAAATATATTGCTTGTGCTTATTGAAATTTTCCTTTCAGACTATACCTAGCTGCAATGCATTTCAATGAAAACTCAAATCGCCAGCAAGCCACAAACGCTTCTGGAGCGCCGGCTTACAAGATGAGTTTTCCAAAGGCCAAAAAGGGTGGACACACAATTAAACCAAGGAAAATCCGAGCGACAGTCAGTAAGTCAAAATATCAACATTTATTATTGCACACACATGACCTATATAAATAGAAAAATATTTCCACTTACAGTGGAAATGCATTAATAACAATAAATTGAATAAATAATAACCTTTTTAACATGACAAAACAAATAACAATTTCTCATTTACAGACTATGTCAACCAGCTGATGGAGCTCCTGTTTGACTCCGTCCTTCGTGACCCCCAACCATATATCCAGGTGGTAGAGGCGATTCCCATCCCAGAAGATCTGTGCGCACAGTTCGACAGGCCTTCCATGGAAGAAGCGGTTTCCGCCTATGTGTCACGCTTCAATCTTGTACCGGTCTGAAGCCAGTATAGACACCATCAGCATCCGGAAATTCGGTGCGGATTCGAACCACTACACAGGAAGGGATTACTACCCTCACTCTGCGGCCTAAGTATCCAAAACACCACGCGACAAAGCACCTGTACGCGATATATATGAAACGGCTAAAGAAAAACAAGTATTATATTTATGCACAAATAAAATTAAAAAAAAGCTGGGAAATAACCATTTGTCATGTCATGTCATTGGACAGTAGCAAGCATTGATTATATGTGATGTGCAATAAGGATTAGATTGTGTTTGCAAGAAAGATTAGTATAGTCTGAGAGATGCAAGATGGAGAAACACCTGTAAAAAAATATATAAATCTGTAATAAATATTATTTACTTATTGATTCCGCTTTCTGGTATCCGGCCAAAATCTGCCTTGTAGATATTAGTTGCCATTTGGATGGTATAGGGGTTGAAGCACACTGGATCCAATCCCGGATGATCAACCATGCACAGTAGTCCAGTTGGTTCCTGGTTAATTCGACGTCTGACCTATATATATAGAAAATGTAATCGTTAGCCATATGCATGGTTTTCAGTGCTACCAAGATGCAAGGTTGTGTTACTACTTTACCTGTGGAACTTCCATGCAGCATACATTCTCAGCCTCTGTTGGCATCCGTTCACAATTTGCGCACGTGCACCTAGTAGATTGATTTGAGGGTGAATGAAATTATCAATCAATGATCAAAATTCCTACAATACAGTACTGCTCAATACCAACAACTGCTATGATGGAGACCAGAGAAAGACTTTCGTCTTGTTTACATCAGGGTCCCCCAATTTCAATTCATCGTAACATATATATAGATAGACAGTACTGCTACATCTCTATATTTATGACATACCATATTTGTATTGCTACAGTACTGCTCAATACCAACAACTGCTATGATGGAGACCAGAGAAAGACTTTCGTCTTGTTTACATCAGGGTCCCCCAATTTCAATTCATCGTCAAGTACCGTTAGTGTCAGTACAATCTAACGTTAGTGTGTGTTTTCGACGGGCCGCGACAGAAGTACACAACCATTAGATAACAGTAACTAACAGTGCAATCAATCAACTTACCAATCGGAAACGATGTAATGTAAGCCTCGATCGCTGTTGTTTGGGGGGGGGGTGTCAGTACAATCTAACGTTAGTGTGTGTTTTCGACGGGCCGCGACAGAAGTACACAACCATTAGATAACAGTAACTAACAGTGCAATCAATCAACTTACCAATCGGAAACGATGTAATGTAAGCCTCGATCGCTGTTGTTTGGGGGGGGGTGTCAGTACAATCTAACGTTAGTGTGTGTTTTCGACGGGCCGCGACAGAAGTACACAACCATTAGATAACAGTAACTAACAGTGCAATCAATCAACTTACCAATCGGAAACGATGTAATGTAAGCCTCGCTGTAGCAAATCGCCTTCTTCTTCTTCTTCTGAATCATACTGTGGGTCGCTCTCTGGATCCCAAACATAATGTACAGCCATGTTGTATTAGTTAGTAAAATCGGTATATGTTTTTGCGTGTCGAAATAAAAACCTGAAACCTAAGACCTTCACCTGGATGGAATGACGGGGAGATGGGCGGAGCTATTTGGTGGGTGGCTGTCACTCAAAGCATTCTGCTAGTATGGGTGGAGCCAAGCCAATAATAGCCTGCTTTCATGAGGCTGAAAAATGCTGGTTTTGAGTACAAGATTAGAAATATAAAACAATGATTATTTTTGGAATAAAAATTACAGATGTGTTACATAGACTCACAGGAAGTGTGTAAAGTTGCCCAAATAGTGCTAGGAATAGCAGTGCATAGCCCCTTTAAATCTGAATCCGCCAACAAATTCAATGGAATAAAGGGCTCTATAAATGTGAGTGCCGTGCAAACCCAGCTTGCGATTATTGTGGACAAGGTCATAAGTGCGATATAATAAATAAATAAATGGTGTCATAAGTCTACTTGCTTGGTTATCAAGGAAAATTCAGAGATTACTGATAGTTTGAAATGTTTATTTCACAACTCAAACATACAAACGTAACCAGATGCAGTTTTTAATATTTAAAAAAAATAGGGCTGTCAATATTAACACGTAATTTTTTTTTAATTACTTCTAAAATCATAACCATTGATCACGTTACCCTTTTTGACCCCAGCAGCCTCTGAATGTTACTTTGGTTTCCTCCCAGGTGACTGGTGACATGTTTGTTTACCTTCCTGAATCACATGCACCACAGGGAGGATAGTACCTTGATCAGACATCCCCGAATGTCTTATTTTGTATAACAAGTTTCCGAATGGACTTTTGGATTAACCTCTTAAACCCTAGCCATATTTTCAGAAAATGTGCTTAAAAGTACGTACAAATGATTTACATGGGTTTTTGTAGATACAGTACATCATTTTGCCATCCGGACACATGCAATTTTATATATGAATATATAATATGGATGATCAGGCCTATAAATTACCTTATTATGGCCAAGTCATACATCTATGGATCGGGCCAAATCTCATCTTTCTAGTGGCAGAGTTCAATCTGGATTTAGTACGACCAGGCTCCAGTTGCAGGGCAGCAAAGACTGTGAATGAAATCGACTGTAAGTACAGTTACTTTTGTATAATGTCCATAGCTATTGTATGGTAACTACGTCTATTCTGCATCGACCATTGTACATATGTCTAAACTGAACACTGTGACCTCATTTTTTTACTTCTAATTTTACTATGTTATTTTATTTCATACTTATCTTGTCTTGCACAGTCTCTGGAGCGTAACAGTAAGAAGCATTTTGTATAAAAGTATTCTGTACTTCTGTATGACAAATATTAAAGAAACTTGAAACTTGAAACTAGCTCTGCCATTTTTTACCGGATTGTTTTTTTCCTAGACGTTCACAGAAATGTAAAGAAACAATATACGTTGTATTTTATGGCAATAACGTTGGGGTTTGTTCGACCCGTGAGATATAAACACAAAAATCATGTCAGAAAAGTGGTTGCACTTTCGTTGTTGGCGGCTGGTGTGAGCTGGATATGTAGTTTTATGAAATGTTGACGTCCATCGAAAGCCCACGGTCTCCTATTTCTTAGGACTACAATGATTTCATGAGTGCTTCTTTTTCTCGCGTCTAAATCGTCCGTTTTCCGGTGCAATGCGCAGAGATTTTTATAAGCTGATAACACTAAAAATCATTAGTAAACAAATGCAGTGCTGAAAATATACACTTGACTGACTGCAGTTTTGATAGGGTTAGAGTCTTTACTCTTGGCTACATTTAAAAAAGAAATGCAACATTACTTAAGTTAATACGGACTGTATTGATCTATGTTATGTATGATGTGAAATAATAACGCTGCCATTGGAAAGAGGAGATTTGGCCCGATCCATAGATGTATGATTAAAGTAATTTATGATTTTCACGTCTAGTCAATGTTAGCATGGTGTTATTCACTGTCAAAGATGGAGAAACAAATCTAAATAATAATAATAAGTTATATTCTCCTTTGGTTCATTACAATTTACTCAAGCATAGTAACAGACATAATATTTCTGACACTGGGAATACATTCCCTGAGGTCCATTATGTCCCTAGATACATAGAACATGCAAATGGTCCTTGTAGATAGAGCAATCTTCCATTTACTTGGGTATGTACTTTTATTGAATTTTCTGAAAATATGGCTAGGGCTTAAGAGGTTAAGAGGTTAAACCAAGTTGCATGCAGTGATGAATGGTCTTTCCCAGTGGAACACAATTGACAACGTTACACAGGCCAAACTACACATGCTTTGCTTACTAACGTTAGATAGCAGTGTTGATAAGAAGGAGCCGTCTGCCAACAAATATGTTGCTTCGACAAATATATTCACAAAATGGATTACCATTCAAACATTATTGAAGACTCCTGTGACCAGTAAGTACCTACTACGTACGTCTAACTTTTCCTAACCATTTTGTGACTGCAGCATTTGCTATTTTATGTTTGCAAATATAATACTTATATTTTAATACGCATACAAGTTTCAAGTTTCTTTATTAGTTGTCATACAGAAGTACAAAATACTTTTATACAAAATGCTTCTTTCTGTTACGCTCCAGAGACTGTGCTAGACAAAAATAGATAAGTATAAAATAAAATAAGTATAGCAAGTAAAACGTGTTCAGTATGTATTATGTACAATGTTCAATGCAGAGTAGAAGTAACTGAGTTACCATACAATATACTATACAATATACTAATATACAATATACTATATAGTGCAAAGCAGAAATGGGATGAGGTACAATTTAGGTACAATTTACAGTAAGGTGTAATGAGGTATGGGTTGTAGGGCAAATTCTTTACCAATAAATATAAAGTGTGTTTAGGTGTTCTAAAGTGTGTAAAGTGGGTGCTGCAGTGAGTTGTTTGTTTAAAGTGAGTGTGTGCATGTGGATGTGTGTGCTGTGAGTACATTTGATGGTTGTTACATAGTGTTATTGTTCGTTGAGCATCCTGATGGCCTGGGGATAGAAACTTCTTCTGAGTCTTTCTGTGCTTGCCATGAGACTCCGGTATCGCTTGCCTGACCGCAGCAGTTCAAAGAGGCTGTTGTTTGGGTGGCTGGAGTCTTAGATAATTCTCTTAGCCTTACCCATGCACCGCTTGTTGTAAATGTTCTGGAGAGTGGGAAGCCCCCCTCCAATTGTGCGTTCGGCTGAATGGGCCACTCTCTGTAGTCTGCTACGGTCTTGTGCGGTGCTATTCCCAAACCAGGAGGTGATATTGCCAGTCAGGATGCTCTCTATTGTGCATGAGTAGAAGTTCTTAAGGATCTTCTGACTGACTTGGAATTTCCTTACGTCACGGTGCCCAATCGCGGCCACTCTTATTGTCTGGGACCAAATACGGCCACGCCCCACTCCCAGCAAAAAGTGGGAATCTCTAGAATGGGTTTGGGGCGTCGCTGTATACGGAAGTAGCTCTCAAGGTGACGATTAGACAACACTTTTTTGTTGTCAGTAGATGGCAGCATTGGTTTCAAATTAAAGGCTGAAAATGTTGAGAACTACAACACTGCATTTCCCAAGAGTGTTAGCACAGGTCGCAGGTCACTGGGATGTGTCTATATTCTCCGACGTGATCTGAACAGCGTTAAACGATACTGCGACCTCGGTATAGCGACCGAGAATGGCCAACTAATTATCTTAACAAAAGTGCGCTGGTAGCGTTACATATGTTGTCTAAAGGGGGACATATGGTACAATTTAAGATTCTAATGATAATCGGCATATAAAGGACAACATAGAGCAGTGGTCACCAACCTTTTTAAGCCCAAGATCACTTTTTCTTTTTTTGGTGAAGGCAAGATCTACCTATTGAAGCGTTGAGAGAAAAAGACAGCCAAGATTGTACTTTAAACTAAATGACTTTTATTTGCCTGTATTCTAATTACATGCAATGCTTTGGTCCAACATTAAAACGTCAAAGTAGAACTATTATGTACTTTCTCAGTCAGTGCTAAGTGCAGTCATCTTATGCAGCATCACTTTTCACATCAAAACAAAAGTAGAACTGCAATGTGGACTTTCTCATATTATTAACATTGACAAAACATATTTACAATTAGCATTTTATAAAGTAGAACTGTAATGTTTACTTTCTCAGTCAGTGCTAAGTGCAGTCAGTGCTAAGTGCAGCATCAGTTTTCACATCAGAACAAAAGTAGAACTGTAATGTGGACTTTCTCATATTATTAACATTGACAAACATATTTACAATTAGCATTTTATAAAGTAGAACTGTAATGTGTACTTTCTCAGTCAGTGCTAAGTGCAGCATCACTTTTCACATCAAAACAAAAGTAGAACTGTAATGTTTACTTTCTCAGTCAGTGCTAAGTGCAGTCAGTGCTAAGTGCAGTCAGTGCTAAGTGCAGCATCATTTTCACATCAAAACAAAAGTAGAACTGTATGTGTACTTTCTCAGTCAGTGCTAAGTGCAGTCAGTGCTAAGTGCAGTCAGTGCTAAGTGCAGCATCATTTTCACATCAAAACAAAAGTAGAACTGTATGTGTACTTTCTCAGTCAGTGCTAAGTGCAGTCAGTGCTAAGTGCAGTCAGTGCTAAGTGCAGCATCACTTTTCACATCAAAACAAAAGTAGAACTGTAATGTGGAAGATCTAAATTTTTTTTTTTTTTTTTTTTTTGATTTTCATGGAAAGATCTACAGGGACAGTCTCAAAGATCGACCAGTCGATCAAGATCGACGGGTTGGTGACCACTGACATAGAGCATCGTTAATTTGTAAGAAACCTCAATGAAAACGGCGCAGGGTGCTATTGTTATGAAAATGTGATAGAATCCTATAAAAATGTGGACGCATTTGGCCTACGTTCCGTTAGGCGCCTGAGGAAGTAGAGGTGTTGCCGTGCCTTCTTCACAACACTGTGTCAATGTGTGTGGTCCATGTCAAGTCCTCGGATATGTGGACTCCGAGGTACTTGAAACTGTTCACTTAACAATGCGGATTTGGACATTTCATGCGAGCTGTGGCCTTTCACTTGCATGCATTCCCACCCCCACACACACGCACACACCAGGGGCGGAGCTAGGGGGTGGCTACCTGGGCTCAAGCCCCGGATGTATTCTGAAAAGCCCCGAATCTATTTAATTTTTTTTTTTTTTTTTTTTTTTACAATTCATGATCCATGCCTTTATCTCAAGCCAACTCGACTACTGTAATGCACTCCTTACTGGCCTCCCGAAAAAATACGATGATAACTATTTTATTGCAATGCACTATTGCATTATTTTATTCTATTTGACTAACTATTTTATTGCACTGCACTATTTTACTTTGTATCAGTGAATCATAGACGCCTGGCCATAAGAGCATTCGGAGCATCTCTGCTCTCCCACTATTGAACTTGGGGGAGCAAAGGTATGATCTTGCTCCACCACTTTTTGATTATATGAAAAATATGATATACCCCCCCCCCCCCAATATATAAATCTAACCATAACTACGTTATGGTTAACTGAGTTTTATAGTGAAAAGAGCAGCTTTATTGGTCAAGATTGAAGGCTCTATATTGCAGGAAATTGCACGTACAGGTTAATTAAATTCAAAGAAAATCTGTCGTGGAGGGGGTTGTGCCAGACCCCCTCCGAACCACCCATTGCCTGCCCAAAAACTAAAGCCCCGGATCTCCTACAATCCTAAATCCGCCCCTGACACACACACACACACACACACACACACACACACACACACACACACACACACACACACTACTTGTGTACCATTACACCCCTAACTAGCATATATGAAGATTTACAGCTGTTTTTCATTCAAGGTCATGCTACTGTATGCTGCAGTTCCTATAATTAAATATTCATATTGCTCTGTCTGTATGCTTAAGTTTTGGCATAAATATTTCCCTCTAGAAAGTTAGCCAATATACAGAGAATTGATGTAGCCCACTACTTTCACCTTTGAAGTATGTGACAGTGTGAATGACCCAGATATCTCAGTCAGACATCTTGACTGAGTCTTGGCTGAATAAGTCTGATAGTGACTCTTCTATAGTTTTGCACCAGTATAACATGTTTAGAATAGACAGAATTGGAAGGGGCTATTTATGTGAAATTGTGTTTATCTGTCACTGTCGTGAATGCTATCACTGTCCTGATTAGGGATGGGTACCTTTCACATTTGAACCGATACCGGTACCGGTACCTGTGAATCGATACCGGTACCCAACGGTACCTTTTTTCGGTACTTTAGTCTCAAGAAATTTAATTTACCTACCTCAGTCGTAAATAAAAAAATCCAAACTTCAAATAACTACAATTTCGACAGTTTTCGGCTTGTCATTGCTCCGACTGCTTTGTTGTTGAATCAAGTCAAATCCTAGGTAAGCATATATTGTGCGTGTGAACGTTGACATGAAAAGAAAAAAGTAAAAAAAAAATAAAAAATTAATAAAAAAATATGTTCTTTATTTTTTTTTTATTTTTTTTTTGTTTCTCACTTGATTCGATACTCGGTAGTACCGACGTGTTTCGGTTCGGTACCTCAAAAGTACCGAATTCGGTACCCATCCCTAGTCCTGATATGCTATCACTGTCCTCACCCAAAAATGTTTGAGTTTCTTGTGTTGAAGGTTGATTTGGGGCCTAATAATGAAATCAATGTGATTGGGGCCTATAGACCCCCATCTGCTGATGCCTGCTCCATTGACAAGATAGCAGGTTTACTCTCTCAGTATTCTGATGTTGAAATAATTGTTATGGGTAACTTTCATCTTGATTGGTTGAGTAATACTTGGTAATACCTCTAGTTACCTTATGTTAGTGGTAACCTAAACTTATCCCAGCTGGTTACTGAACCCACCAGGCCAAATCTGGAAAATAACTCTAAGTCTACCCTAATTGATACAAATCTTTTCAATAAAAGTTACAAAATCCTTGCTTGTTATGTCTTCGATTTAGTGATCACTGCCCTATAACATAATATTATTATTAGAAACACTATTATCAAAATACATTTGAGAAACTGTAGTGACCAAGCTTTACCGTTTTCACAGCAACATCCACTATACAAATCCCTGATATTTTTTTTTGTATCTACTTTTTCTCCTTCTTTTTCTGTTTTTCTCCCATCCCAATTTTAGTTGTGCCAATTCCCCCCTCCAACGTCTTGATCGTTGCTCGCATGTGCCCCCCACTGGTCGGTCGTAGGGAGGGTTGAAGAATCTATTGCATGTCCCCTCCGATACATGCGGAGTCAGCCAGCCACTTCTTTTCACCTGACAGCGCGGACTCTCATTGGCGAGGTGTAACGTGTGGGAGGCTCACACTACCCTCGACATCTCCTGTCCTTGCTGTGCAGGCGCCCTGACCGACCTGTAGGAGTCGCTGTTTACAATGACCAGATTACCACCCATCGACTCCCCTCCCGCTGACTCTGCCAATTGAGTCAGTATGACGGCCGGTCCAAGCCGGAGGCAACGCTGACAGCCGGATTCGATATCGGTGTCTCACGTGTTGGTGACGAGCGCTTAGACCGCTGCGCCACCCAGCCGCCACAAATCCCTGATCTTGAAACTGCACTGGATTCGTTCAACAAAAGAAAACTTTCATTATCAAACATGCACCATTCAAAACATTTAGAATAAGAGATAGATGAACCCCTTGGTTTACACCAGAATTATCAGCTTTATTTAAGGAGAGGAATAGGGCCTGGGGATCCATCCCATTGGTCTTCACTTAGACAAATTATGAATAAGGAATGCCAAATCACATTTCACTAGCTCTTATTCAAATCTTTAAATCTTTTTGGAAGGCAGTACATTCTAACAAAAACAAAACTACTATTTATTTGCCTACACATTTTCATGATTGCTTATTATCTGAACAGAAAGATATCTGCTTAGCCTTTAATACGCATGTTCCTGATGCTGGTCATTTGTTTGATAATAATTATACAGGGTCCCCTCTTAATAATTTTGATAATGTGCACATTGTGAGGCATGCCTCTCGGTTTTCCTTTCAGCCTTCAGACTACTAGTTATGTTTTTGAAGCATTGCAATCCATTGATACCAGGGAATCAACTAGAGAGGATAAACTGGATCCTTTTTTCTCAGGCTAGCTGCTCCATTAATTACAGAGCAAATAACACATGATTTAATCTTTCTTTGTCAACAGGCATAGCTCTTAGTGCCTGGACATGGCCCATGTATCTCTATGTAATTCAAAAGGACTCATAACACTGTATCTGTTCCAAATGTTTTTCTTATTTTATTGCATTAAAAGTCACATTTTGAGGCCTCATGAGGTCTTCGTCAGGTACGTTTGAATGAAAGGAAAGCTGGTTCAGGTGTTTCTCATTTATCCAAAGTGCATAGGTATCGATTTTACATTTAAATATACATTTACATTTCATTGCACAATTGCCTAGTTAATATCCAAAAAAAACATGTGCAGTGTAAACATGGGATCTCCATTTTGATACCAGTGCATGTATTTCCATTACATAAAGGTGGAGATAGAAGTGCTATAAATAACTATCGACCAATCTCCAAACCATCCTGGCTAGCAAAAATCCTGGAATCCTTGATAACTCAAAGCATTTCTCCCAAAACAGTCTATTAATCCCACAATAATAAAAAAAGAAAAAACTCAGCCACTACTTTGGTTGTGAATGATTTAGTATACGTCCTAGAAAAATGAAACCATTGTGCTGCTCTATTTGTAGATCCGTCAAAAGCATTTGATACAGTTAAGTATCTCTTCTTTAATATAGACTATACAGTATTGGCTTCGATGTATGCTTGCAAGTTGGTTTCAGAGTTATCTGTCTGAGAGACAAGTCATAGTTCTTGCCTATTACAAAAGGTGTCCCGCAGGGATCAATCCTGGGTCCTTTCTTATTTACCATGTATATTAATAATATTATATTGTGACTTCCGGTTTAGCACCAGCATGTAACGGTCGCATTGGTTATAGCTCTCGCCCGTTTTTTAAATTTTTGCTTCAAAACCACTTTTTACAACACCAATGTGTTTAAACCTCAACGTATATATAAACTAGATCTTCAACTAACTATATCGACTGAAAGAATCAAGATGGGACCAAAGAAAGATACATGCGCAACAGCCAAACTAGCTACAGAGGATTTGCCTGTGGATACGGGGTCCGTTCGGGATTTGGCTGGAGAGATCGAAAGAAAAACAGCTGAAATTGCCACTTCTTCCAGCGTCCCCGCCACCTCATCCAATATAGAGTCTCTTGCTAAACTAATAAAGATCTTAACCGATAAGGTTGATAAGGCTGATACTAAGGCTGACGCTATCAAAGAATCTAGCGAATCCAAAATCGAGGATTTAAAAGTAGCGGCTGCAGTACAAACCGAACGCATTAATGTAGCTGAGGCCACCTTGGTTGAACATACACTGAGATTCATTATGGGCGAAGGGGCTTTAAATGACGGCATCGCGGAACTAACGGTGAAGATGGATGACAACAACAAGAAGCTAACAGTTAAGATATTCGAAATGGAACGTCATTCCCGAAGATTTAATATCCGTATAGTAGGACTGGATGAATCAGTTGACTGCACAAACGACTCGTTCGCGACAGTGTTAGCTCAAATCCTAGGATCAGATATCCTCTCCACAACACCAATAGTGGATCAGCGCTACAGAATTGGCATCCGGGACTACAACAACAACAAAGCTAGAGTGATTATTGCTAGCCTACGTCAAACTGGAATAAGAGACACGATTATCCGGGCGTCACGAAAGAAGAGGGGAAATTTGCAATACAACGAGAAACCAGTGTATTTCTACGAAGATTTTTGCCACGAGGTTGTAGCCCTACGAGCTACAGTAGTTACAAGTCAGTGATGACTCGTCTTTTTGAGAAGGGATTCCCACCTACACTACGCTACCCTGCAAATCTAATAATAATAATAATAATAATAATTTAGGACCTGCTCCGAGGTCATCAATTGGCACACATGCGATGCATGCATGCAATTCGTATCTGCGATTAACCCATCCCGTCGTCCTTCCCCCCCAAGGGCAGCCGGGAGCAGACAGGCGTCAACGTGAGCCGCGCCAGGGGACCAATCCAAGTGCTCCTGTCCGTCTTCGTCAAGGACGCCACAGCGTTAGCGATCTTGTTGATGTGCATGTTTTTCCATTGGGTTTATCTTATCGGGGGGAAACCCTTGCGAGCACGGGGAGAACATGCAAACTCCACACAGAAAGGCCTGGGAGATACCCCACCTGGGTAACTGGCATCATGGAAACCTGGTCCCCAAGCGGGAATCGAACCATGGACCTTCTTGCTGTGAGGCAACCACTACACCACCGTGCCGCATAGAAGTCCACAACGTGGAGGAGGCTAAGTCTTATTCTCTTTTTTATTTGTTGATTACTTCGTTATAACTTGGACACCAAAATTGGCACCAAACAAGCTTTGATGACATTGATGTAGAGATAGGTTAATATGTGACGCCAGATACTATATTATTGTAAAGGTTCGCTGTTTGGGCCCGCTAGATTAATGGGTTTTATGCAAGTCATGCTATGTAGTTGACATTTTGGAATACTCTGGACTCTTTCAACGCTCGGTGTCATATCGGAATATTCTGGAATAATATCACCCTATGGCATGCAGAAAGCCCTGGAACATAAACAACAATTTGTGACCATACACAAGAATCACATCTGAAAGAACAACAACCTTTACAACGGAATACTGCCTACCCCTGTTTGGGGGACGAACTGCATACACATATTTAAAACCTTCCTTTTCATCTAGGTGTTTAAGTTTGGCAAAGTTAGATTAAGATTTAAACAAATGTTCTCTATTTTTTGAAGTGTCTATAATTTGGTTCTATACACCTTTCTTATTCTTCGATATGTTTTAACTTATACATGTTAGTATAAGGTTTAAGTGAATATACTATGATATTTGAGGCATATTTTAAATTTTAATTTAATTATTTTAACGGGAGAGTGGCTAAGCCACGGGTGACATTCTACTAAGGTAGAATTAAAAGTTTAAGATCCTATGGCAATTTGCTTAGGAAAGTTAAGGATAAATAGCTCATTCTGGGCTAACTGGTCGTGTAAGGGAGGGGGGGATTATATGATTGGGTTTATATGTATGTTTTCAGGCTCGGCTCTCAACAGGACCTCAATAATTGGATATATATCTATTGTGAAGTTTAACTCCAGACGAATTACACAAGAGAATACAACAACATGTTTAGATTATGGCTAGTTTGAATATAATGATTTGGAATACTGGGGGACTAAATAAACAACACAAACGCAAAAGTGTGCTTACACTGATGAAAAACAAACAGGTTGATGTGGCTCTTTTAAGCGAAACAAGTTTCAAGTTTCAAGTTTCTTTAATAGTTGTCATACAGAAGTACAGAATACCTTCATACAAAATGCTTCTTACTGTTACGCTCCAGAGACTGTGCTAGACAAGATAGTATCAAATAACATAGTATAGCATGTAATTTAGAAGTAGAAAATGAGGTCACAGTGTTCAGTATAGACATATGTACAATGTTCGATGCAGAATAGACGTAACTGAGTTACCATATAATATACATTGCTATGCAGTGTACTAATGTACAATACTATATAGTGCAAAGCAGAAATGGGATGAGGTACAATTTAGGTACAATTTACAGTAAGGTGTACGAGTTGTAGTGCAATCCTTCATCAATAAATATAAAGTGTGGGGAGTGGGTGCTACAGTGTGTTTGTTTAAAGTGAGTGTGTGCTATAAAGTGTGTGGAGTGGGTGCTACAGTGTGTTTGTTTAAAGTGAGTGTGTGCGTGTGGATGTGTGTACTATGTGCGTTTGATGGTTGTTGTTGTGTAGTGTTCATTGTTCGTTTAGCAGCCTGATGGCCTGGGGATAGAAGCTTCTTCTGAGTCTTTCTGTGCTCGCCTTGAGACTCCGGTATCGCTTGCCTGACCGCAGCAGTTCAAAGAGGCAGTTGTTCGGGTGACTGGAGTCTTTAATGATTCTCTTAGCCTTGCCCCTGCACCGCTTGTTGTAAATGTTCTGGAGGGGGGGAGCCCCCCTCCAATTGTGCGTTTGGCTGAACGTGTCACTCTTTGTAGTCTACTTCGGTCTTGTGCAGTGCTATTCCCAAACCAGGAGGTGATGTTGCCAGTCAGGATGCTCTCTATTGTACATGAGTAGAAGTTCTTAAGGATCTTCTGACTGACTTGGAACTTCCTTAGGCGCCTGAGGAAGTAGAGGCGTTGTCGTGCCTTCTTCACAACACTGTCAATGTGTGTGGTCCATGTCAAGTCCTCGGATATGTAGGCTCCGAGGTACTTAAAGCTGTTGACTCTCTCAACCGGTGCCCCGTCGATGCTGAGGGGGCTGTAGTCCTTGACCCCCGACCTCCTGAAGTCCACAATCATCTCCTTTGTTTTGCTGACGTTCAGGGAGAGGCTGTTTTCCTGGCACCATCCCGCCAGGACCTTGACCTCTTCCAGGTAGGCCCTCTCGTCGTTGGCAGAGATCAGGCCCACCACCACTGTGTCGTCAGCAAATTTGATGATTGTATTGCTACTCCGCTGAGCCACACAGTCGTGTGTGTACAGGGAGTAGAGGAGGGGACTCAGAACACAGCCCTGGGGGGCCCTATGTTGAGGGTGATGGATGAGGAGGTGCAGTTGCCTGCTCTCACCACCTGGGGTCTGCCCGTCAGGAAGTCCAAGACCCACTGGCAGAGGTCATAGTTCAAGCCCAGGTCCCTGAGCTTGGCTATGAGTATGGAGGGGACTATGGTATTGAATGCCGAGCTGTAGTCGATGAATAGCATTCTCACATAGTTCCCCTTCCTCTTGTCCAGGTGTGATGCTGCTGTGTGCAGCACATGGGCTATGGCGTCCTCCGTGGACCTGTTGGGGCGGTATGCAAATTGCAGGGGGTCCATGTTGATGGGGAGGGAGGAGCAGATGTAGCCCTTTACTAGCTTCTCAAAGCACTTCATGGCTATGGAGGTGAGAGCTACAGGGCGGTAGTCGTTGAGGCAAGCAGGCTTGGATTTTTTGGGTACAGGGATAATAGTGGACTTCTTCAGACAGGTGGGGATGACAGCACTGTCTCCGTGTAGACATTAATGTTATCTGTGTCGCGGAACACGCTCCAATCTGTGCACTCAAACGCAGCCTGGAGCGTCTCCTCTGACGTCAAATCCCATTTCTGCACCTCTCGCGAGACTACAGGAGTGCTCTTGATTCTTTGCTTGTACTTTGGTGAAAGGAAAATGGCCGCGTGATCAGACTTACCAAAGCCACTAGCAGAATGAGCCTTGTAGCCACCCTTGAATTGCGTGTAACAGTGATCTAGGATGTTACCGCCTCTGGTGTTACAAGTCACATGCTGATAGAAGTCAGGCAAAACCTTTCTCAGATTGGCGCTATTGAAATCACCCACTACTACAATGGCGGCGTTAACGTTCGCGGCTTGGATTCTATTTACCTCATCGTGGAGTCTGGAGAGCGCGACACTATTGCTGGCTTGCGGTGGAATATACACTCCGACCAGGACGATCGCCGTTAACTCCCTCGGGAGGAAGAAAGGACGACACTTGATGGTTATATATTCCAGGTCTGGGCAGCAGTGGTTCGATAATTCCTTCACGTTGGCTGGATCGCTCCAATTGTTATTAAACATGAAGGCGATACCTCCTCCACGCTGTTTGCCGGACTCTGCTGATCTGTCCTTGCGGTGGATGAAGAAGTGATCGGCCGGTTGTATGGCGTGATCTGGGGTTTCTGGCGACAGCCACGTTTCAATGAAGCAGAGAACATTGCAGTCTCTAACGTCTCTCTGGAATTGAATCCTTGCTCGGATGTCGTCCAGTTTATTGTCAATTGATTGTACATTGGCTAGCAATATACTGGGTAGTGGCGTTCGGTGTCGTCTGGTTCTCAGTCTGTTACGGATCCCAGCTCTCTTCCCACGCCGTCTGGTGGTTCCTTTGTTCCTTGGGTCAAGACCTGGTCCTGGTGTTCTCAGGATCTCAACAGGCCATTGCTGCGGTTCAGAAAGCTGATCCAGGGAGTAATCCAATCGGTAAGTTTCCCGTAATCCGATGTCTATAAGTGACTGACGGTCATACACATTAAATGCACCTACTGTTGGTACAGACAAAACTCTTAAAACTATAAATATTAACAAAAGTAAGCACAATCTCGACGGAGCGCACAGACAGGCGGCCGGGCATAGCGGCGCCATCTTCTTAGTGAAGGATAACGTAATGCTAGCGGACAAAATATATCATAACATTAGCTACTCATCTTTTGGAACGAGATCCCGTGGGGTTGCGAAACGGAAGTTGAATATCAAATTGTTGGACGTATGGTCTGATGCGGATGGCCGAGTAACCATAGCTAAAGTAGAATATAGTAATAGGAAAATCGCGTTGGTTGCGGCATATGCCCCAAATCTGTACGACGATAACTTTTACGCTGCACTCACTAGAGCAATGTTGAACCTTCCTGAGTATTCATTTATAATTGGCGCGGATTTTAATGCTAATTGGGATCCCGTGATGGATAAATCTAATCTCATCAATTCCAATGATCAGAAACATGCATCTAATGCACTAAAGGATTGGGCCAAGAATACTGGTGTAAATGACCTATGGCGATTACTCAATCCAATGGCCCGAGAGTACTCGTTTCGCTCTGCAAGACACAAGACATTTTCCAGAATAGATTATGTTTTTGCATCCCCTAGACTATTCGATAGCTATGACATGGAAATGGTGCCTAATGCACTATCAGATCACAGCTATTTACTCCTGAAAGGTTCATTTGGTATACTGTCATCCCGAGCCCCAAGATGGCGATTTAACTCGATACTGCTGAAAAACAATGAATACATAATACAATTCAAAGTTGAACTTATTAAATTCCTGCGGAATTTAGGATCCCAGAATGTTATGGATGTCGGTAAAGGGTTTTATTAAGGATTACACTACGGTCTTTGCCTCCAACCTACGCAATAATCGTTGTTCCAAATTGGTAGAGCTGGAAACGCTTTACTCCTCGTTGTTCTCCTCTTTACAACACAACTACTCGGTTCGATTGGAGACTCAAATTAATGTGTTAAAAAAGGAGATTAACTCCATTTTAAGACAACAATCTTAATTTCAAATACGTAGCACAAGACAACATTATTACTTTCATGGTTCTAAACCAAGTCACCTACTAGCTATGAAGATACGCTCCAACGCAAAATTTGCAGATATCCCTACTATTAAGAACCAACAAGGACTTGTTACAGACCCCAAAGAAACTAACGACACCTTCAAAGAGTTTTACTCCAACTTGTACAAATCAGAAATGGTTTTCGATCAAAATAAACTGGATATATATCTTATTCAAATTAATCTACCTAAACTCTCAGAGGAAGACGCTAAACAGCTAGACACACCTATTACACTAGAGGGACTTAGGGAGGCTATATCTGAAATGCAAATTGGTAAGGCTCCTGGAAGGGATGGTATACCTCCAGAACTGTACCTATCATGTTGAGATGTAATTGGACCCCTATTACTTGATGTAACTGAGGGGTACAATTCCCTGACTGTATTGATAAGTATGGTATCATTAAACCACTACCGCTTGATGTACTTTAACTTCTGGCCATACAGTACACGATATCTAAGTATGATGAACACTTTCCCACATATGAAATCAGGTCCACACAAATATAACAGTCGAAGGTTTAATATAGCAAAAGGTATATACAACATTCACTTAATTACATTTATGATTTGAATGCACTTGTAAGGCAAATGAGTATTCGTAGGCAAATCAACACTGAATGTCCAATCTCTGGTTACGCAGGAAGCAAGTATACAACCTGGTTCTTTAGGGAACTATAGCGATGGTACTTAAAGATTATAGCGGGATACTAAAGGGGTCCTGCTGGTTGTAAGTCAGTAGGGGGGGGGGGGGTTTGGAGAGCCGTCAGCTGCATCCCATCTGGCCAACGATTCCTGGGGAGAATTCAGGTACAGAACACAGTGCCCGCAGGATCTTGATCCACAGATGAATACACTTGGGCCCTCTTGTAGACGGTAGCTGTAGGCTGTAGGTCCACAACGAAGGAGAAGCGAGGCGGCCTCGGTCTGGGTTGAGCGCCGTCTCACCTGGGCTCCTCTCGGGGGTAATTCCAACACTCACCGGCGTTGGCTGTTATCCGCTCCACAAATCAAAGCACCCAAAGCAAATAGATATTCCATGCCGTATAGGCTCAGCAGTCGTCCGTGTAGGTAATCCAATGTGCAGGTCCACTCGTCCTCGCCCAGAACTCCTCGGATGAAAGCACCACGCGTGGTCTGCCCAGCCTGGTTAAGACTCTAGATAACGCGAGGAACGATGGGGGTGCTGCTCACTTTAGAACTCGATACCGAACGATGCACCATACATAATGGACTATTATTACTTAATAGAAATACGTCCCACTCGACGGTACAGTGCCAAACTATGACAATTCAGCTATGAATTTACACGAGGTCTCAATGCCTATTCTGGGGCCAAATAGGCCATACTGCACCACACGTGGGTCGTGGGTGAGGCTTCACGTCTGTTACTAGGTTGGAGGGTAAAGGACTAATGGACTAAAAGAAAGTTCTACTTTACTTGCGCCATATTTATATGCACGGTGAACAAATAGTACCATTCGTATTTCGGTAGCCGTATTCCTACGCGGAACCGGGGCTAGTTGGGACATGTTCGTCGGCACTATTGAACTTGACTCCAGGGGCTTGTCTGCTGGCGCCAGGTTCTTGTCCAATGAGATAATGAACTATTATGGGCTGTAGTAGACTAAAGGGATATTCAGTGTATATGTACAAAGAATATACAAGGGATATCAAACGATATACAAATACTATTAATTATATATCCATAAATAAATATATATATTCGGTTTAATCTGATCCTTCACAACAGCCGCCCCCTAATTAGTCCCACCTAATTAGCTAAGCAGAGACAGATTAACCGCACTGTCTACCACTCAAGGTCCGCTGTAAGGGTCAGTCAACTCACAAAGTTGTGGGGTCATGGTCGTCATCGATAGTGTCTGGGAGTCTTGGCAGTTCTATTAGCCTCGCCACGGGTCGTGTGTAAGTCCGCCCTTGGACGAGCACTTCAGCTGCTCGGACCTTGCCATCGGCACCGGTGATCACTTTGCTTACGCGGCCAGCCGGCCACATAGCTCTGGGTAGTGACTGGTCGATAATCATGACGACTGTTCCTTCTGTCAAATTGTCTCTCTCTTTTACCCACTTCTGGCGGGTCTGTAGAGACGGTAGATAGTGGAGTAGGAAGCTATTCCAAAACTTGTCAGCCAGTACTTGACTGTACCTCCACATTCTTCGGCCGTTCGCTTCTTCAGGCCTGTACATTGTCTGGGGTAGCGCGGGGTCCAGCCGCCCCATCAAGAGTGTGTTGGGGGTGACTGGGTCGACATCTGCTACATCACTTGAGACGTAACCGAGGGGCTTGGAGTTCAATACTCCCTCGATCTCCGTGAGGACTGTCATTAGGACTTATTCCGCCACAGTCTGGGCCCCAAGCACGGCGTACAGGGCTGTCTTTATAGAACGTACTTCTCGTTCCCAGGTTCCACCGAAGTGGGGTGCGTTCGGGGGATTAAACTGGAAGTCAATCTGGGATGGAGCGAGGTGGGTCTTAAGTTCTGGGCCCATAGCTTGGAAGCTCTCTCTCAGCTCTCTTTCTCCGCCTTTGAAGTTTGTCCCGTGATCAGACAACAATGTAGACGGTTTTCCTTTCCGCGATGTGAATCTTCGGAAGGCCATAAGGAATGAGTCTGTGCTCATGGTTGGAAGGAGTTCGATATGTATCGCTCTGGTGGTCATGCATTTGAATACAATACCCCACCGCTTCTCGGTTCCTCTTTCTTTCTTTATATACAACGGGCCAAAACAGTCCATGCCTGTGGAGTGAAAGGGCTTGTCGCCGAGTCGGAGGCGACAGGGAGGTAGGTCAGCCATCCGGGGTATGCTGGGCTGCGCGCGCCACTTTCGGCAGTCTAGACAGGTTCGCTGGAAGCGTCGCACTGCTTCTCTCCCTTGAAGTATCCAATAGCGACGTCTGATCTCCGCGAAGACTCTCTCTGCTCCTGCGTGGTGCACATCCTCGTCGTATTTCTTTATGATCAGCTCTGTGACCTTGTGTCGGCTGTTCAAGACTATCGGGTACTTAACGTCATCCGGTAGGTCGGGGGCTCTCCGCAGACGACCACCCACTCTGATGAGATTATGGGCGTCGCTCTCGGGTGCCAGGTGGAGCAGTCTGCTGTCTGATGGGACAGGCTTTCCTCCCTGTAGACAGTCTAGCTCAGGGGTGGCCAACCAGTCAGAGACTAAGAGCCACAAAAAAATGACTGTGGTACCACAAAGAGCCACACCATATACCAGCGTTTCTCAACCTTTTTTTTCAGTCACGGCACCCTTCATGTGTTTATAGGTCTCACCCTCTGGCCTCTGAAGTTGCTAATGTCTTTTTTATTTGGGCCTCACAGGGTTAAAAGTACCCTGTGAGACCCACGGTTGCAAAATTACAAAATCACTTTTAGCCATTTAAAAAAATAATGTTTATTTAAAAAATGTTAAAGGGGAACTATTTTACTATTTCTTTCACTATTTGGGCACTTTTACACAATTCCTGTGAGTCTATGGAACACCTAGGTTTTTTTCAAAAAAATGCATTGTTTTGTATTTCTAATCAAGTACTAAAAACCGCATTTTTCTACCTCAAGATCTTAAGCCGTTTTGAGGCTGGGCTCCAACCACTGTGTGGCCTGGTGCCAACTGCCACATCAACTGCCACATTATTATGCAGCTGAGAAATCTCTGACATCACAGATATGCACATTTTCAGATGACTCAGTTCAGTGAGGGTGAATATTGTGAGAGGAGAATTGGAAGAATTCGCCAATATGAGAATTAGAGACATATATCCTATTAATATAAGTCCACATAGCTAAGAAACAATGGTAAACACTGAAAAAAGCCATTTATAAGATAGTTCCCCTTTAAGCACATGTATAGTCAATTGGTCCTGTTGTTCAGCCTCACAATGCTATTTGATAGTAAATGTGTTTATATGTCCCACCCTCTGGCCTCTGAAGTTGCTAATTTCTTTTTAATTTGGGCCTCACAGGGTTAACCTCTTAAGCCCGAGATATACAGTAAAAGTGTATATTTTCAGCATTATGTTTGTTTACCAATTATTTTAACTGTTATTAGTGAAATATAAGATTATAGAAATCTCAGGGCATTGAGTCGGAAACTGGCGCATATTGACAGGAGGAAGTGGCACAGCCAAAAGTGAGTGTAGTCTTTTGAAGGAAGAGACTCAGGGCTTTCAAATTTCGAAAAACTACCCTACCCAGCTCACACCAGCCCCTGTCAATCATCTGACTTCTGGATTTACTTTTTAATTTCTCTTATTTTTTGGGATTATCTCCCACAAACCTGAACGTTATTGCCATAAAACAGAACGCAGTTAGTTTCTCTACCTTTCTGTGAACGTCTTGCAAAAAACGGTGTTGCAATATGATGAAGAATGGTGGAGAAATTTACATTATAAAAAAGATGGCAGAATGCAGTACTGTATCTACAAAACCTTCTGTTTAATCATCTTCCCTTTATTCATTTGCTTAGATTTTTCAGGTCTGGTCAATTTTAGCATGGTGTTATTTACAGTCAAAGATAATATTTTTTTTAAATAGAATTGATATTCTCCTTTGGTTCATTACAATTTACTCAAGCCTAGTAACAGACACACTATTTCTGACACTGATCCATGTCCCTAGATTCAGATACCAAGAACATGCAAATGGACCATTTAAAAAAAAATTGTAAATGTTTATTCTACGTCCTTATGGAATGAGTGACATAAAAAAAAAAGTAAAAAAAAAAGGTAAAAAAAGGTAAAAAAAAAAAAAAAAAAATGTTTTTTATTTTTTTTTATTTTTTTTTATGGATGGAAGAGCCGCACATTGACGGGCAAAGAGCCGCATGCGGCTCGCGAGCCGCGGGTTGGCCACCCCTGGTCTAGCTCATCAGGGAACGAGTCTCTTTGGGCTCGTTGTAGTAGAAGAAGTTCTGCTTCTTCGTAGTCAGCTGCTGAAATGTCAGTGGTGGGCTGAATCTCTGGGTGGTGCCACAGGAATGTCTTTAGCTGCGCACTCTGTAGGGTGAGGCAATCATCTATGTTGGGGTCTGTGGAGGCAACTGTGCTCAATCCACAGAACATAGGTTTCTTGTTTTCAGCCTCCTCTTTACTCGCCTCCCGTGGGGTGGGCGTAGGCCACTCTTCTTCCGGGAGCTTGAGGAACTCTGGTCCGTCACTGTAGATGTTGTGACGGGTGAGGTCATCTAGGGACATTCCCCGGGTGATGACGTCAGCTGGGTTGTGTTTGGTGTCCACATACCGCCAGCTTGCTGCTTCTGTTAACTCTTGAATCTCTGTGACTCTGACTCCCACGAAGACCTTGTATCTGCATGAATCAGACTTGAGTCTGACCACAAGATTGTTCTTTGCACCGGGATGGTGAGTTCACCTTGGATTAACGAGGCATCTTGCATGTCTCTGGCCTCACTGTGGGTGGGAAGTAGCTGCGGCGTATGTTGACGCCTGGGAGTGAGCGGAGTTCCGTCTCCCACTCTCTCCATGTGGAGGCAAGGTGTGCCGGTATTGGGTCGTCCCAGCCCTGGTCCTTGTCCCATAGTGCTCGTACAATCATCTTTGCCCTGGTGGTGTAAGGTAGAATACATCCCAACGGGTCATATTGTCTGGCGAGTGTTCTGTACACACTCCGTCTGGTGGTCGGTATCGCCGTCGACCTTCCCTGCTCCGTGGTCAGGGGTTTGTGTCTATAGTGGAGCGAGTCTGTTTTGAAGCGCCAGACTAGTCCTAGTGTCATTTCTTGGGCTTCTCCTGGGATGGTCGCCATCCAGGTCTCGCTACTGGCTGCCTTGTCCGCGGGGGAGAGGCTGCGCAATACTTGCGGGTCGCTGCTGGCCCACTGCCTGAGATCAAAGCCGCCTTTGATCAGGGAGGCGCGTAGCTTGAGTAGGAGAGCCTCGGCTTCTTCTTGGGTCGAAACACTTTGTAAACAGTTGTCCACGTAGAAACTGTTCTTCACACTGTGTCGGACCTCTTCATCTGCTGCTGGGTCCTCTGCGACGTGTTTCTGCAGTGCAAATGTAGCACAGCACGGGCTGCATGTGGTTCCGAAGGGGAGGACTTCCCATTGGTAGATGGCTGGGTGCTCATCTCCGATCCTCTCTCTCCATAGGAACCGCAGTAGGGGCTTATCCTCCTCCACTAGTCTCACCTGCAGGAACATCCCTTTGATATCCCCACTGATAGCCACCTTGTCCTGGCGGAAGCGTAGTAGCACGCCTAGTAGAGAGGGGCCGAGTGTGGGGCCGGGCAAGAGCTCTTTATTCAGATTCTGGGATCCGATCTGGTAGCTGCAGTTAAACACAATGCGATCCTTGCCGTTGTGGTGGACCTTGTGGTGCGGCACGTACCATGATTCGGTCGTCTGATCGGCCTCTTTAATGTCAATCTTCATTACGTGTCTCGCTGTGATTAGCTTCTCAATCTCAGCGCGGTACACACTCTCTTGAGCGGGGTCTTTGGCTAGGCGCCGCTCTGTGTTCAATAGATACCGCTCCGTAGCTTCTTTCGTGGCGTGAAAGGTGGGCATTCCCTCTCGCCTCAGGAGTGGAGTTGCGTATCTCATCACTCCGCCGACTGTGACTCTCTTTGTCCCTTGCTCGAGGAGGTTTATGGCGTAAATGTCTTCTTTAGAACGAATGTCTTTCTTTTCGTTCTTAAAGGGCATTGTCTCTAGTGTCCATAGCCTCTCGACATGCTGCAGGAGAGTGGTGTCTTCTTCTGTCACTCTGGAGTGGAGGCAGCTAGTGGCTGCTGTTCGGTTGAGAGATTTAGCGAGGGGGCCTTGTAGTGTCCATCCTAGGCGGGTCTCGACTGCTGCAGGACAGCCTCTGGGTCCTGTATGGACCCGGTCTATCGGGACTATGAGGTCTGCATGGTCGGAGCCTATCAGCAGGGTCGGGGTGGCGCCGTCTATGAGCGGGATAGGTAGTTGACGCAGGTGCACATATTTATCCATCAGTTTGGCGATGGGGTAGGTGTACTGTGATAGTCCTATTTCTTGGCTGGTGAAAGCATTTGTAATCCTATACCGTCTCTCTGGCTGCCCGCTTGCTGCGATAGTGAAGGAGACATTCTCGCCTTTTATCGTCTTTAAATCTCTTCTTATTGTCCGAATCGTCATCTGGTTCTCGCTCCCCCGCAGTCCCAGCTGGGCCGCAGCGGATGCGAGGAGAAGGGTCTTCTCTGACCCGTCATCAAGGACGGCGTAAGTGTCCATGACTTTATCTTGGTGGCTCAATGTTACACGGACTACTTTTAAGAGCACCTGGGCGCCGCTGCTGCTGGCGGGGTCAATGTACATGACACTTGCCTTTGTGCTGCTCGATGGTGCAGGTGCAGGCTTTCTTCTGTTACTGTCGTGTAGGACATCTAGGTGGGCTCCGTCACACCGACTGCACCTCTTCTTTAGGCGGCACTCGGCTGCCATGTGACTGCGCGCACATCGGTAACAGCGCCTGTTGGACTTTATCCATTGACTCACTTCTTCTGCATTCATCTTCTTGAACAGGTCACATTGTGACAGCCAGTGTTCCTTCTCGCAGTACGGGCACACCATCTTCCACTTCTCTTTTCTCGAGGGGGTACTGTGGTTCTTACTGCTCGGTACTGATTCTGATTGGTGCATGACAGTCACTGATCTTCTTCCATCGTTTACTCTCCTAGGTCCCTCTCTGGAGCTTGGTGTGCTCCGCACGAATGTATCCAAGCGTAGGCTGCTGACTTCTCTCGTCAGGAAGTCGGCTAAATCGAGGAGGGATGGTTCGGGACCGTTAGGATCACGGTGGTCTCTTTGCCGCCTAAAGCGCTCTTGTCTGGCGGGCGGCAGCTTCTCTAAAATCCTCTCGACGTTAGAGTTGGCGTATAGCTCGTGCATACCCTTTTCTCGTTGCGCTCCCAGCATCCCTACCAGGGACTGCACTTTTATTGGGAGCGTTGGGAGAGAGGCCTCCTAGGCGAGTCTCCTCTTGCGCCTCTCTGTGGGCTGGTACCGGCAGGGTACCATGGCCCGCTGGTCCAGGTGCTGTTCCTTGGGGCTGGTCGTGCGTCATGCTCACCCGTGAATAGAGTCGGGGGTCTGTAGCGCAGCGCCGCGGGGGTATAGCCTGGGCTGTACTGGACCTCCTGGTCCGGTGGAGTACTGTGCTGTCGTCGGGCTTGGTTCTCCTCCTCTCCCTCTTCTTCTTCTGTCAGGTCCTCTAGATCCTGTAGTCGTTTATTTAGCCTCTCCGCAGTGTATGCTGCTCCTTCCTTGTAGCTGGGTCTCGCTTGGACCGGTCGGGGAAGGGGGTCTGCGGGGGGTATAGGCTCTCTCTGGTGGTCAAGTTCAGGGTCGCTTGGTCGGTTAGGGGATGCTGCCCTTGACTGTTGTCTCGACGAGGCCCTTGAACCCCTGGCGGAGGGAGAGGGTGTTGCCTTGGTGATCAGCTGCTCCATTAGCTGCGCTTGTAGTCTGTCGCGCTCGCCCTGTAGTCTGTCGCGCTCGCCCTGTAGTCTGTCGCGCTCGGCTTTGCGCTGGATGAGAGCGATGTCGCGCTTTGCTTCTCTTTGGGCACCGTCAGCGGCGCGCTGGGTGTCGGACCGGTCTCTTGCCATATTCTCTTCCGTCTGAAGGCGTCTCATCTCCAGGCGTATGTGCTCTTCTTCGCTCCGTTGCTGTGTTTGGAGTCGATCGCGTTCACCCTGAAGTCGATCGCGTTCACCCTGGAGTCGATCGCGTTCGGTAGAGGCTGTCAGGCTGACGAGGAACGCCTGTGACAGCATCCTCTCCGCCTCGCTGGGGGAAGACGCTTGTAGAGGTGAGCCGCTCCTGGCTGTACTCGTTGCGGAGTCCTGGAGCTCTATCTCCTCGGCGCTCTCCTCATCTTGTTCTGTGCAGGGTTCCACCTCTGGAGGGTTGTCTTCCTCCCGGAGCTGGTCGGGGACTACTTCTTCGGTATTGGCGGGGGGTAAAGGCATGTCTGTTCCCTCCTGGTCCCCACCGTGAGCTTGGTCAGTTACATTAGAACCCACTAGGGCCTCTGTGGTCGGGGTAACCTGGTCGTTAAGGTCAGACATAATTTTACTTTCTACTTTTACCGCGTTTACCGTCTGTAGAAGGCTAGGTAGTTGACTGACAGCGTAATCCTCTAAGTACTGAGGTGTCTGTCGTCTGCGCCGCGGGCGTTCTACGTTAGGAGGACCGTTTCGTGGAGTGTTCATCATAGGCCATTTCAATATTAATAACACTATATTAATATTACACTAGTTACCCTCCGGCTCGAAGGACCAATTGTAACTGAGGGGTACAATTCCCTGACTGTATTGATAAGTATGGTATCATTAAACCACTACCGCTTGATGTACTTTAACTTCTGGCCATACAGTACACGATATCTAAGTATGATGAACACTTTCCCACATATGAAATCAGGTCCACACAAATATAACAGTCGAAGGTTTAATATAGCAAAAGGTATATACAACATTCACTTAATTACATTTATGATTTGAATGCACTTGTAAGGCAAATGAGTATTCGTAGGCAAATCAACACTGAATGTCCAATCTCTGGTTACGCAGGAAGCAAGTATACAACCTGGTTCTTTAGGGAACTATAGCGATGGTACTTAAAGATTATAGCGGGATACTAAAGGGGTCCTGCTGGTTGTAAGTCAGTAGGGGGGGGGGGGGGTTTGGAGAGCCGTCAGCTGCATCCCATCTGGCCAACGATTCCTGGGGAGAATTCAGGTACAGAACACAGTGCCCGCAGGATCTTGATCCACAGATGAATAGACTTGGGCCCTCTTGTAGACGGTAGCTGTAGGCTGTAGGTCCACAACGAAGGAGAAGCGAGGCGGCCTCGGTCTGGGTTGAGCGCCGTCTCACCTGGGCTCCTCTCGGGGGTAATTCCAACACTCACCGGCGTTGGCTGTTATCCGCTCCACAAATCAAAGCACCCAAAGCAAATAGATATTCCATGCCGTATAGGCTCAGCAGTCGTCCGGGTAGGTAATCCAATGTGCAGGTCCACTCGTCCTCGCCCAGAACTCCTCGGATGAAAGCACCACGCGTGGTCTGCCCAGCCTGGTTAAGACTCTAGATAACGCGAGGAACGATGGGGGTGCTGCTCACTTTAGAACTCGATACCGAACGATGCACCATACATAATGGACTATTATTACTTAATAGAAATACGTCCCACTCGACGGTACAGTGCCAAACTATGACAATTCAGCTATGAATTTACACGAGGTCTCAATGCCTATTCTGGGGCCAAATAGGCCATACTGCACCACACGTGGGTCGTGGGTGAGGCTTCACGTCTGTTACTAGGTTGGAGGGTAAAGGACTAATGGACTAAAAGAAAGTTCTACTTTACTTGCGCCATATTTATATGCACGGTGAACAAATAGTACCATTCGTATTTCGGTAGCCGTATTCCTACGCGGAACCGGGGCTAGTTGGGACATGTTCGTCGGCACTATTGAACTTGACTCCAGGGGCTTGTCTGCTGGCGCCAGGTTCTTGTCCAATGAGAGAATTAACTATTATGGGCTGTAGTAGACTAAAGGGATATTCAGTGTATATGTACAAAGAATATACAAGGGATATCAAACGATATACAAATACTATTAAATATATATCCATAAATAAATATATATATTCGGTTTAATCTGATCCTTCACAACACTTGATATGATTTTATACTCGATCAAAGAGGGGAATTTCCATAAGAACGACAATATCGCACTCATATCTGTCCTCCTTAAAAAAGACAAAGACCCTACCAATTGTGGTAGTTATATACCCTTAAGCCTCCTCAGAACCGATATTAAGCTGTATGCTAAGGTACTAGCCATCAGACTTCAAAAGCATATGACATATTTAGTTCATCCTGATCAGACTGGATTTATAAAAGGCCGCCTAATAATGGATAATATAAGACGGTTACTACATATGTTAGACGCCAGTAAGGATGCCATTGCACCTACAGCTGTATTATCCTTGGATGCGATGAAAGCCTTTGATAGATTGGAATGGTCTTATTTATGGGCAGTACTCGGAAGGATGGGGTTAGGAAACGGTTACATTAATATGATAAAAGTGTTATACAAAGACCCATCGGCCATGATAATAACAGGTAAATTCATCTCCACACTCTTTCCTGTGTCGCGCTCGTGCAGACAGGGTTGCCCTCTTAGTCCCGGACTATTTGCTCTATCCTTAGAGCCTTTAGCACAGTATATAAGACAATCCCAATCCATAGAGCCAATCTCAATTAAGGGCACACAACATCATATTAGTTTATATGCGGACGACGTAATATTGTTCATGCAAAACCCTACCACCTCACTGCCTCATCTTCTCAAGTTGATTGATGATTTTGGCAATCTATCAGGATTTAGGATAAACTGGCCAAAATCGGCCTTCCTCCCACTTAATGTATCTGCGAAGGCAACATTCCTTCCAGGAAATATACCAATGGTAGAACATTTTAGATGTCTTGGAGTTGAAATATTCCCTACTATAAGCCAAACGGTGAAATATAATTATACAAGACTTCTAGATAGGATCACAAATGACTTTGACAGGTGGTCAAAACTTAAAAAATCAGTACAGGCCAGAGTATCAATAGTTAAGATGGATGTTTTACCTAGAATCAACTTATTTAACTCAATGTTACCGTTACCCCCTCCTGCTGATTACTGGAAAAAATTACACTCCACGCATATACATTTATTTGGAATAACAAACCTCCACGAATAAAAAGATCCACTGCACAGATAAACAAAGCCGACGGAGGTCTAGCATTTTCAGACTTCTACCACTATTTTAAAGCGTACTCTTTAAGACCACTGAGCACCTGGTTTGATCCTCAAGCATCTGTATCCTGGAGAACATTAGAAGAAAATATAGTGGCACCACATAGATTGCAGGATATAGTATACATCAATTTATCAATTAAGCAATGCGACTTGAAATTTGGCCCTCTTATAACACATGTGATTCGGATATGGCGTGACACACAGAAAAAATGCACTAACCAACACAAATGGCATAGCCATTCTCCCATATTTAATAACAATGCACTCCTTATTGCACAACGACCTATCAGATATCCCAAATGGGAAAAGCAAGGCATACATAAATATATAGATATATTCAACAAAAGGGGTTTCTGTAGCTATCATGAAATTCAAACAAATTTAACTTCACTAGCTCCACTTATTATTTCTATATACAGTTATTAGCAACTTTGAAGGCTCATGGAGTCCCATTAAAGATACCACTTGAGCACCACAGATATCACAAATTCTTCTATGAAAGGGAGACATCGAGAGGCTTCGTATCTGACTTTTATCATCACTTACTAACGTCTTCGTATGGAATCCTTCCCCTAGACTCAGTTTGGAGGAGGGATATACCAGACTTGCAAGTAGATTTTGATTGGCAAGAAGTCTGGGCAAACATTCAACTAGCGTCACGCAACCCGGACCATCAACAGATTAATCTTAATTATATTCATAGGACTTACCTGACACCTATAAGATTGAACCGAATGGGGCTTAAACAAGACTCTTTATGCTCCTTGTGTCTAAGAGGTGATATAGGTACATTTATGCATATGTATTGGGAATGCCCCCCTGTTAAGATATTCTGGGAAGAAGTCACTACGCAATTATCAGAATTTTTATTTCTGAACATACCTGTAATGCCTTCTGTATTGTTGTTGAATGATGTTTCACAGTTAGCAGCCACTATACAGCTAAAGAGACTAGTTTTGTCCGGTCTTACGGCTGCTAAAAAGTTGATAGCATCACGATGGATTCAACCGGACAAAATGTGCAGGAAGGTATGGGTTCTTACCTATCTCGATGTGATTTATTTAGAGATATCTACAGCAAGAATTTTAGGTGTCAATGAAGCCAGCATTGCAATCTGGTTAGAAGTGGTGGGGAGAATAAAGTTTCCAAAAATTATCCAAGGGGGGTCCTGAGGGGGGGGGGGAAGAAGAACGAGCAAGAGCATTATGTATGTACTGTATTGTATAATGGGGATAATGGGGATTATGTATATATCTTGTAACCTACATTTATTGATTCAAAACAGGAACGTATATTCCTGTGATTTATTGAGATATTTACTGTTAATGTTTGTATTGTCAAAACAAACAAAAAAATTGTTAAAAAAAATAAATAAAAAAGATTATATTGTCTCATCTTTGAGTGGCTGTCAAGTTAATCTTTATGTGGATGACACTATTGTTTATTGTACTACTTACACTGTACAACTAGCTGTTGAGAAGCTGCAACTCTCCTTTAATGCTTTGCAAGATGCGCTAATTAATCTTTTTTTTAATCCACTTTTTCTCCTTATTTTTAAATTTTTCTCCCATCCCAATTTCGTAATTCCAATTCTCCCCTCCCCTGTCTTGAACGTTGCTAGACTATGCCTCCCACTGGTCGGCTGTAGTGAGGATAGAAGCCTTGCATCACGTGTCCCCTCCGGTACACGAGGAGGCAGCCTGTCGCATCTTTTCACCAGACAGCTCGAACTCTCAGTGGTGAGGAGTAACGCGTGGGAGGCTCACGCTGGACCCTCAGGGGTGTGTACTCAGCCCACTTCTCTATACACTTTTCACCCACGACTGTTGTTCCTCCTCTCCATCTAACCTCATAGTCAAATTCACAGACGACACAATAGTACTTGGCCTCATCAAAGGAAATGATGAGACCTCATACAGGAGGGAGGTTGAGCGACTAGTGGAGTGGTGCGATGGTCATAACCTTGCTCTCATCCCCACAAAAACCAAGGAAATGATCATTGATTTCCACAGGACTGGTGACCTCAGTGGAGATGGTTTCAATATTTTAGTTTCTGGGCGTGACGATGTCTGACGACCTGTCCTGGGGGATCAACATTACTCCTGCTGTGGGGAAAGCACAGCAGCGTCTCTTCTATCTGCGGCAACTTAAATGGGCTAAACTCCCACAGGGACTGATGGCCAACTTCTACCACTGCGCAGTAGAGAGTGTGCTCACGTACGGACTACTGGTGTGGTTGTCCAGCTGCACCAGGGCAGAGAAGGAGGCCCTCCACAGAGTGGTCAAGGCTGCAAGGAGGATCACTGGAGCTAGCCTCCCAGATATCTCCACAGTCTTCACCTCCCGCTGCCTACGTCGTGTGAATAACATCTTACAGGACCAGTACCACCCAGCACACCATCTTTTTCAACTGCTGCCCTCTGGTCGAAGGTATAGATCCATCCAGTCCGGAACTAGCAGACTGACCAACAGCCTCTATCCACGGGCTGTCAGGCTGCTCAACGATCAACATCAACTTGCCGCGCCGCACCCCCCCCCCTCGCACCCCCTGTCCCCATTGCAAGTCAACACCCCCCCCCCCCCTCCATCCATTAACTCACTGGACTGTCCCTGTAATATTTATTTATTTGCACTAACACTATTGCACTTGGGACATTGATGGTATATTATTATTATTATTCAGGACATTGGGACATTGATACTATATTATTATATTATTATTATTGACATTATTATTTTGCACATGCTATATTTTATGTTTGTATGCTAGTGGTGATGCTCCAAACTAAATTTCGTTGTACCAACAATGACAATAAAGATTCTATTCTATTCTATTCTATTCTATACTTCCTGTTTCTGCTGTACAGGCATCACCCAACCGACCTGTAGGAGTCGCTGTCCACAACGTCCAATCCCCACCCACCGGCTTTCCCACCCTCTAACTTGATACCAGCATCTTCTGCGTTAATGGCGAGCACCTTGCCCACTGCGCCACCCAGCCGCCCTATGCGCTAATTAATCTTAAACTTGTACTTGCCAGTAAATTATGGCAAAAAAAGATTGTGCTTTTTGTACAATGATTATCAGAAAGAGGGTCATTGCGGTTCTTCTATTTATTATGGAGATTTATAGGCATGCTGCTGCTTCCACTCTTAAACCCTTGGATTATGTATATCACTCAGTCCTCAGATGTATCACCTGTGAATGTTATAGGTCACTCTAGCAGATTTGCACTGGCATCTGTTTCTATATAAAAATGATTGTTAGAGATCTACCCCCTTATATCACTTCATTATTTGACTGGACTTCATTTATCAACGTTGCGTACGCACAGATATGTGCGTAACCCGTGCGTACGATCATTTCTAAGCAAAGTATGGGACTTATCAATTTGAACGTGAACTTGACTTTGTGCGTATTATCTACGCACAGCTCAGGCCGTGCGTACCTGGCACCCGGCGGTAGAATATGGATACTGCAGACGGACGGCATATGCTCTCATCAGTTTCATGCATTATTTTCAACGCGGAAATAAGCTTTCGTTCATTAGTTTGACTGACGTGTTTTCCTGTATGACCCCCGTAATTCATTATAGTTAATTGTAAAATAGCAACAGTCGTGTAATTATGGTCAAAACCCTATAAATAGCATTTGGAATAATAGGTCTTTCCTTCTGAATGAATGCAGCATGGTTTATATATAGCGTTATCGGAATATACGGGGTGTACTGACTGCGCTCCGCGTAACTCAACACGTTATTATTTTGCATATAGATTGCAGAAATACGGGAACATTTTGATTATATTTAAAAGGCTTTGCCATTGTTAAACGAAACAAGTGGAATTTCGAAGCTGTAAGCAGAATACAAGTCATATGAACACCCACGATATAGTGTTCTTCCCTCATCCTACTATATAAGTTAAAAACGCATTGCAACGAGAACAGAGGTTATTTGTTGAGTTTATGTGTATACAAAACCCTTGCAATAAATGTGTCTTAAATGAATGAAAAGCATACATGCTCTGGATACAGGTAGCATATATCGTGTGGGTGATATGACTTGTATTCTGCTTGCAGCTTCGAAATTCCACTTATTTCGTTTTGTGTCAAAGCCTTTTAAATATAAATCAAAACGTTTCCGTATTTCTGCAATCTATGTGCAAAATAATAACGAGTTGAGTTCTAACAAAGAACGTATTACATGCTGGGTAGGCTGATAGAGTAAACTGTAAATGAAATAGCCTATAACATTATAAAGGATAGGCTATAATGGCAGGGTCTTCCCAACCTTTATTCCCCAGAGCCCCACGATGGGAGACATATAGGAATATGATATGATATATTATATATATGCGCAAGTTACTGTTGCATAATGTAGGCTATGGCTGCTATTATATGTAATTCATATATGCTACCTAAAACCGACAACAAAATAGATTGTATGCCTCTACAAATCATATGCAGGTAGAACATTGACTGAAAATCCGTCGCGATTTGGAATAAAATTGAGGAGAACTTTAATCCCTGGGTATTAATAGAACAAAACAGAAAAAGGCACAGCCTTTATTAGTTAATGTGGTCTTTAAGTTAATAGATATCATATCCGACATCACCGTACGTGTACATGTCTGTCAGCCTGTCACGTATTTCTCCCATAACACGCTTCGCTCGGCTTAGTCCACTTTTCCACATTTCATGGGGGTGTTCCATTACCGTATATGGTTAATTGCGGGCGGTGCTATATGCAAATACTTAAAATCGTGCACGAGCGCGGAGCGTAGAACAAGTGGCATTTATCAACACGGAGTACTTGCCGGTGTGCGTGGGACACGTCTACGCACGTGTGATCAATCCCGATTTTTTTTGCGTACACACATTCTAAATTCTGTGCTTACAAACGAAAATAGAACACTTTCAAAGAACTGTTGATAAATGAGGGCCGACCTTATCATACTGCTCATCATATCAGAGAGAACAAGATAAGAGAAGGAACTGAAGGTATTTTAAGTGAAGGTCGCTGCCTGCTGCCATTAGTTCTTTGTGCATAACGTTTGTTACTGTAGCTGTAAACAAGTACAAGAGTACTGAGAACGAAGATGTTAATCTCACTCACCAAAAACATCTTAGACAACCGCTGCATTGTCCAGGAATCAAAGCAGACAGGGCAAATGTGACCAGCAGTCAGTTATTGAATAGGGAGTCCGGGAGGGACAGATGTAATTCCCCATTGCAAAGGTAGTAACGTCAGCCCATGAGTTAGCTAGTAGTCTGTGAGTTAACTAACCACTTTCTCGGCGGCCGGGTAACGCAGCGGACTAAGCGTCTGTCTACCACCGCAGAGACAGTGGGATCGAATCCAGCTGCGGCAACTCCGGCTTGGTCGGCCGTCCATACTGACACAATTGGCAGTGTCAGCGGGTGGGAAACCCGGCGAGGGTGGGTCCTGGTCGTTGTAAACAGCGACTCCTACACTTCGGTTGGGGCGCATGCACAGCGAGGGAAGGATCTGGGGTAGGTAGTGTGACCCTTCCACACGTTACACCCCCAGTGAGAGTCCGCGCTGCCAGGTGAAAAGAAGTGGTGGGCTGGCTACACATGTGTCGGAGGAAGCATGTGATAGTCTCCGCCTTCCCGGACCGACGGTAGGGGGTAGAGTGCGCAACGACCAGGAAGGGGATTGGGAATTGGCATAACGACTAATATTGGGATGGGAGAAAAACAAAAAAAGGAGGGGGAAAAAGATAATACAAACTAACCACTTTCTAATCTTTGAGCTACACATCTAAATATTAAAACATATATATGCATAAAGCAGAATACACACAATATTATCCTATACTGTATGCATTCAAACCAGTCATGTAGTCTAATCAAGGAAAGGATTTGAAGTGCTTCAAGTCAACTCAGGTCAGTACAGACATCACCTTCCGCATTTTCTGAAGATTGCTATGAGGCGCCAAGAAAACAAATGAGCAGTATTTTTAAGCCACATTGAATAACCAAATAAACCATTTCACTTTGTTTTATATGGATTGAATATGCCAGATGCATATTCAACTCAGTTACATTATGGTATTACGTGTTTATGGGAAAACTAATAAAAACCTAGGTGCAGTAAGGGGAAGCTGACCATAGGGGGCGTGCTACAGTATCTCCCTTCCACTTCCAACACACCTGCCCCGACACATGGAATGGAATGTCCTGCAATGTGCCTTAAAATGTAATACATTAGTAATAGTATCCTTTGGCCAATTTAAATCCTTGATGAGCAACCATTTCACCCTAGTTTACAGTTGCTTTTAATTGTTTTATTGATTTACTTTTTTAAATATTTTTATTATTTGTATTATTAGCTTTATTACAGTATGCTGTATTTTCTCTACATCATTGGAAATGAGAGCTTGCTCTCAATGGTATTTTCGAGATGAAATAAATGATTTAATGAATGAATGTACAGTAGATAACTGTTCTACAAGACATCAAATAGTGAAAGACGTGGCGTCCAAGCGACGAAATGTCAAGAAGTGTAACGTACTGTACTTTATTCACCCTCCTATCTGATTATGATGGAGAGATTTAGCCACATTAACTCATATTGCACTCCTTTTCAGGGCTTCACAGGAATGCAGAGATTCAATCAAAGGGACGTCTTATACAGAAACTGTTTGGCGTTTTGTCTTTTGTGCGCTATTGAAGATGGCCCTCAGAACAGGGCCAGTGTGTCTTTTGCATGACAAACAAAATATTCCCTCACTAATAGGGTTATCAAATTTGTGTTTTGAGAAATTCGATGAAACCCACGTAATGCTGTTACAGCGGCTCTGTGTTCTTTCCATTCGACTGCACACACGCATCGACGGCTCCTGACTGTGTTGTCTTTGTTTTCCCCGCTCCACCCCAGCCGATCCGGAGCACGCAGGCCTTCTTCTTTGCTATCCCTCGGATGGTGTATCCTCCGACCTGCGATGTCAGCATGCCGCCGCGCGGTGTTTCCCCGGCACGCGCGGAGGGGGTTGGGGGGGGGGGGGTGTTATGTCACACAATTCCTCGATTACATTTCACCTGCGCCCCAGTGACTCAGCCTGTCAGAGCAGGTACACTCCCGGCGGCCTACTCCTCCTGCCTCCCGGTCTGCTGCTTATGCAGGTCGTGGGTTTACCGCTCCCATCCACCTCCTCCCCTCCCTCCCTCCCTCCCTCGTTCCCTCCCTCCCTCCCTTTCTCTCTCTACCTCTCTCTTTCGGATCAGTGAGCAGCAGTCATCCCAGTAGACATGTAGCACCTGGCACACGCCTGCACCTGGCCCGGGGCCAGTGGGTGACGGACGGACGGACGGGGGGTTGAACGAATGTGCTCCTGAGGGTGGCGCTGCCAGCCCTTAACGCCTCCTGCCAGGGCCTCCGATCTCATGTGACATCTCCCGGGGGAGGGAGGGAGGGCGGGGGGGGGGGGGGGGGGGGGGGGTTGCCTTGTTCTCCGGGATAAATTACCTGTGGCAGCTGATGTTCCCTCATCAGCAGGTTAACACACACAGGCAACACAATGGTGCCTCCGTCTGTCTGCGTCTGCCTGTGTGATTCTCTCCCCTCCTCCTCCTCCTCCTCCTCCTCCTCCTTCTCTCCGTTGTTCTGCGTGCATCTGTTTTGTTTTTTCTCTGTTCCTTTTTCTCTCTTGCTTATTGATGACGAAACGACACGATAAAGGACATATAAAAAATTAGATAATATAAAAAAAAAAAAAAAAAAAATGTACATTTTGGGTTAAAGGAAAACTCCAACATTTTGGGAAATTAGCTTATTTGCCATCTACCCTGGAGTTAGACAAGAAGATACATACATTTTTCTTCTCTGTGCATGCAGTAGGAGTAGGAAGACGTTGGTAACTAAGCTAATGGAGGAACCTACTTCCAGTGACTGACGCTAAGCTAGGCTAACGGTGCACGTCTTCCAACTCCTACTGCATGCACAGAGAAGAAAAAAGGTATGTATCTTCTTGTCTAACTCCAGGGTAGATGGCAAATAAGCAAATTTCCCAAAATGTTGGAGTTTTCCTTTAATGTTCAGACAATCAAATTCGAATCATAATTTTTTTTTATAAAGAAATATAAAATATTTTATTATTTCAACGGTTCAGTTTGAAGTGGAATATTTTCACTCCAATACCAAATTTAGCAATTTACAGTCTCGGGTCTGATAAGATAGCTCTTGTGTGAATCGATCATTTACGTTATTTCTCATACTCGTATACTGTGCCATAATAATAATCATATCCTATTAGCTTGACCTTCTACGCCATATCAAATTCCATGTATAATGTATATACCTCAGTCAGTAGTAGTAAGCATTTAGGTACAACTAGATCCTCTGTGTGTGTGTGTGTGTGTGTGTGTGTGTGTGTGTGTGTGTGTGTGTGTGTGTGTGTGTGTGTGTGTGTGTGTGTGTGTGTGTGTGTGTGTGTGTGTGTGTGTGTGTGTGTGTGTGTGTGTTGTGTGTGATATTTTAAACTGAACCTGAAACAAGCAGAATAATGCCAGTGGCGATAGATGTCTCAGTGAACATGTGTGGTCTCATCGCCGTACACATGAAGAAACAGAGGGGGAGCAGAGGGCCAGCTTGAGAGGGCAGTCAGCCCCAGGAGCTCATTCTCTGAGTGGAGTCCTCCAGCTGTGCCTCGGAACGCTGTGTGTGTGTGTGAGAGTGTATATCCATGTGTATATTTATGTGTGTTCACGTGTGTGTGTGTGTGTGTGTGAGTGAGTGAGTGCTTAATGCATGTGTGTGTGTGAGTGAGCGAGTGTGTGTCTATGTGTGGGTCCATGTGTGTGTGTGTGAGCATGAGTGAGTGAGTGTGTGTGTGTGTATGTGTGGGTTCATGCATGTGTGTGTTTGTGTGTGTGTGTGTGTGTGTGTGTGTGTGTGTGTGTGTGTGTGTGTGTGTGTGTGTGTGTGTGTGTGTGTGTGTGTGTGTGTGTGTGTGTGTGTGTGTGTGTGTGTGTGTGTATGTGTATCAGTCACAGTATGTGCAAGCATGCATGCATTCTGTACTTGCGTTAGGGCTGCTCCATACCCGATATAGGCTACTACATTATGTGTGTGCGGGGGTGTATGTGTGTTTGTGTGTATGTGTGTGTGTTTTCTTGTGTCTGTGTGTGTGTGCGTGCGTGCGTGCATGCACATGGTCAAAGGATGTTTCTGCCCACAGACCTCCTCTCCGCTCTGACCATGTAATGTGAAGTCAACAAACCGCAAAAGTCGCTAGCCCCTACCTGACTAAGGACAAGTATTCTCATTTAGTTCCCCTCCCCGCGCCCTCCTTGTCCCTCGGCAGAGCACACACACTTACCCAGCGCTCCAGGGTTCGACAGGGGACTATCGGAGCAGGGAGGCGCCTGCCTGCCTGCCTGCGTGCCTGCCTGGCCATCACAAACATGGCATTGTGGGAAAAGAGAGAGACGGCCACTGTTTTGGTGGCCGCTGGTCACAGCTGCGCGAGAGCGAGAGCAGGGACAAGTGACAACGTATATCAATGCGGACGCTGTAAGGACGTGCTCAGGAGACGGAGGGGCTTAAAGAAGCTCACTGTTTAAGGTTGTACGTCCCCGTGGAAAAAAAGTCACCCATAAATCAAGTGATGGGGTTGCTTTTTATTTTTTTAACACTAGAACAGCTGGCCTAGCGCCCTTCCTTGGAATGCTGCGAGGTCAAACGACCCGACGGAATAAAGCCATCTCTCCTTTGGCCTTCCTTGTGTGAGTTCATGCAGCCTATATAATCAAATATATGCAGGCTGCCCATAAAAAAGTCTAAGCATTATATATGCATAGTTTGAATAAAAAAGGGAACGCTGAAATGCATTTGACATATTTTGTAGTTATAGATACATTTTTCCAAATAATGCCAGGATCAGACTACACCATATGTTTTGTCTTTCATGATGGTCGCTCACCGTGTCAGATCAGGTTATCATAGCATCCTCTTGCGCATCTTGACCAGGAGACGGAAAATTGCTGCATGCAGACTTGCAGATTTGTCATACCATATAACAACTCATGACAACTTTTGATCAGATACATGATATCTATAAATCATATTCCTGGAATTGGCGCATCAGTGAAGGTGTGCTCTCAGTGGAGGAACGGGAGGAGAGGAGAGACAGGAGGACAGGAGAGACAGGAGGACAGGAGAGAGGAGAGATGGAGGAGGTGCAGAGGAAACCGCTGTTATGGTTCCAATACATTTACACATTTACACATTCCTAGTACATTTACACTTTGTATTGTTTTATCCAAAAGACATGTGGAAACCTTTTGTTCAAGTGACAAAAGCCACAATCAAGAAACACTGGCTCAGTTGATTTGACCAGGAGGGAGGGTGTTAATTTATTTTTGTTCCAAGTTATTGGAATTCTATAAAAAAAACTAAATTTAAGTCATATGACCAGCCCATCTGTTCTAGAGTTAATTGATTTCAGAAGACATGAATTAAACACTGCTGAAGCGAAGCCCTACTTATGTTGTTGTAGTGAGTTTATTTTATTATTATATTTCCATGAATGAACATCACGTCACTTTATATGGCTGTATTAACACTTTCACTGCCACACACGAGATATCTCGGGTTTCCGATAGTTATGTTGAAAGCCACTCACGAGATTTCTCGGATTTTTTTATTTTTTTTTTTTATCGATCTGAAATCATATTGCATCACGCGAGCCTACCCGAGTATACCCGAGCGCCGCCGGCGATCATATGTGGAAAAAAGCGCCCCCTATCGTCTCCCAGATGACATAAGGGATTTTGGAATGGACTCAATGAAAATGGATGGGGAAAAAAATCCGGTACTCCACATTTTCCAGTCCACTGATCCAGCCGGGGTTACCACAGTTCATTCTGGAGCCTCTCAGCCCCGCGGAATCATGTGTACTACTGTATCACGTTGGATCCATACACTTATCGATTTTTCCGAATGGTGATCAGGAATTGGAATATACCAGTTGGATACCATCTGATGTCAGGTAAGGAATCTATGTTATCAGTGTTAGGATAATCAGAAAAATTTTGATGAAGATATAGGCTGTTTTGTGAAATGGGCTCTTTCGGTTTCACTGTAAAAGTCGAAGAGGAAATGAACACAGCGATTATCCGTGCGCAGCCCGAATGTGCTTGCGTGCACGTATAATATTGATCATCTAGCGTTTATTTGAAAACGATTCATAAATAGGCCGACGAATATCAACGTTCTGGAATATTCCAGTAAAAGACGATTATCATAGAATGGTCCAGAATGAACTGTTTTTTTAATCTCAAAACGGGTGGTTTTCTAAATGCTCTGAAACGGAAATGAAGCGATAAAAAACCAATCTGCCTTGACAGCACTGACTGGAAAAGTAGTCTTTGATAAGCGACGGGCTGATTAGACACATAGCCATAATTTTAAACATATAGGCGATATTAACGTTAACATTGAAGTGGACCGTGGCATCAAGGGGGTAAAAAGGAAAACCCGGCGTGGCACTCAAAGTGTTAAGCTCTAAAAATAATACAGATTTTATCCTGCTTATTAAAAAAAGAGAGAATTTTTTAAATGTCTTCAGTTAATCTCTTTGGCCAAACAATATTAAAACAGACTAATCCGAGCTAAATATAACAGGGGGGGGGGGAACTCAAAAACGAAGCTGTAACTTTGAGGAAAACAGAAACAACACATGCCCCTGGTGGCTCTTCCTGGTTAGGGAATTGGAGTCCATTGACATAGATAAACATTTGCCTCCACTGGGCAACCCTAAGCAAGGCTCCAGTCCAAAGCCATTAGTTGCACTGCTGTATCTGCTCCACACAGCGTGCAGCAGCCTATCCTATGAAGCATTAAATGACCCCTCCATATTTCTTCATACGGTCTCCGGTCCTGCCCCTGTAGCTCAGTCCGTGACCTGCTTGCCCTCACACAACTAGGCCAACCATGAAGATGCATTAGGAATTAACTGGACAATAATAACACTAGTTATGGACAATCACTTTACTATTTAGTGCACAAATATATGTTTTGCATATGTTTTATGTAAGTACATGTATATGTGTTGTTGTTGACGTCTGTTGTTTTTGTTAGTAAATTACGCTGCAAACAGCTTTCCTAATACAGTTGTCTCTAACAAGCAACACCATTGAAGCTTAACAGGAAAGAAACATTTTGTTTACATGAGCCCATTTTCCTGGTGTTGGTGAGAAATACTGATCTTAAATACCTATTAATATACCACAAATCTACCAAGAGAAGTACAAATAGGTGGCTGGCAGGACCAATGAAGGGAGGATTGAGAAAGAAACACTGGAATGACCAGAATTCCATTATCTACTAGAATGGCCATATGTTGTCATTCTGACTCTTTACTTATTATGGGCATATCATTTCCATAATAAATACAAATCTAAAGTTGTATGGATTTTTTTTATGTTAGGATAGGTCATAAGAAATATCAGGACAATTCTAATGAATTGTATAGTTTAATAATTAAGCCCACCAAAACATGTTTGCATAATTTCTTTTTATATATATACTGCCACAATTTTATCAAGGAAATTATAGATGAAATGAAACATTAATCTCTCATTTGAAGTTTTGATCATTAATTTATACTGCTTTTTCTACCATTTATACGTTTTTATTTTTAAATTCAAGGAATTATGTCCAAAGTTTTTTCGGCCTGTTTATGAATAGTTTTCAAATAAACGCTAGATTATCGATAGTATATATGTACTTATGCACGCTATAGAGGCAGGCTGAAAAATCTATTCTCATTTCCTCATCAGCGATCACAGCCACAGAGCCACATACACACATAGGGCAAACGCTTATATCTCCGTGAAAACAGGCCTGATTATCCTAAGACTGGTCAAATAGATTCCTTACCTGAGATCAGATGTTATCCAAAAAGATTATTCCAATTCCTGATCGCCATTCCAAATATCGATCACGCTTATTGATTATAGTGTTGATACTGTAAATACATAATCCACGGGTTTTCCGGGCCGGCGAGAACAATCGATCCTTCAGATGTCTTGAGGGGAAAATAAAATGAGGAAACTGACCACTCCCCCTGCATCAGTCAGAACTGATGGGGTGCAGATACACAGGGAGAGACGATAGGGGGCAGTATCTTCCCAATTGAGCTCAGAGAGACTCTGCAGCACACGTCTCTACATTTCGTAGCCCATTTCTGCAGACCCCTCTCTGATTGGTTGAACTCCATTTCTGCAGACCCCTCTCTGATTGGTTGAGCGAAGCCCCTCTCTGATTGGTTGAGCGTCATGGTACAGTTAGAGTAAGTAGGGAGTGTAAACAAGTTGAACGCGTCGCGTGAAATAACGTTATGTGAATAAACCTATAATGTTACAATGTACAGTTTCTGATTAACCCAGTTAATGCTTTAGACAGTTACAATGTAACATTTAGATTAATACAGTTAATGCCTAACTAGACAGTTACAATATAACATTTAGATTAACACAGTTAATGCCTAACTAGGCTGTTACAATATAACATTTAGATTAATTAACCCAGTTAATGCCTTAAGAGAGAGAGGCTGGTGGTCAAGTCAAGTCAAGAAATTTATTTGTCACAAGTTGTTTATTTGCATACAAGTTTACAATGAAATGCGGGTGGTCAGAGAGAGGCTGGTGGTCAAGTCAAGAGTTTTATTTGTCACAAGTTGTTTATTTGCATACAAGTTTACATAACATAATAGAATCCAATAGAACGACATTGTGCAATAAAACAAGTAAACAGAGTAGGGCATATCGGTATATGTACATACGTTATTTAGGTCCTGTCAATAGAACGACATTGTGCAATAAAACAAGTAAACAGAGTAGGGCATGCATATCGGTATATGTACATAAGTTATTTAGGTCCTGTCAATAGAACGACATTGTGCAATAAAACAAGTAAACAGAGTAGGGCATGCATATCGGTATATGTACATAAGTTATTTAGGTCCTGTCAATAGAACGACATTGTGCAATAAAACAAGTAAACAAAGTAGGCATATCGGTATATGTACATAAGTTATTTACAGAGCATGGTAGGACATGCTAGGTCCTGTGGTAGTGCAGATCATACTTGAACACGTCCAGTGCAGAGGACGGCGAGTGTCCAGACTCGAACAGCTTGGTGAGCTTCTCTACGGCTTCGCTGCCCACATCCTTGTGACGCACAGCATCAGCCACATGGATGTTGTGATTGTGGATATTGCTGATATACACGCTCATGGGATAGGCGGGAATGTGGGGATCAGTGCTCCTGGTGTGGTAAAACATATTGTTAAACAGAGAAATAAAAAACAAAAAATATAAAATTTGAATTCCATTTGGAATGTAAATGGGTTTGTGTGTTACACATACGTGCTCGGTCGTCCACTGGAGTCCACAGTGCGCACAAGGGTGATCTTCATTCCAGCCGGGCAACCTGTGTTTTTAGACACCTTGCCAGGTGTTGGTGTGGTTGGTGTGCACCTGGTGTTGTGCTGGCACCTGTAGTCTCTCTGTATAAAAATTATAAGATATTTATTTTACCAGAAAGATCCTCCCAAGATGTTGCTTTGTCATGAACCCATGAACCCAAGTAATGACATCCACTGTAGTTATGAAAATGTGGTTGAAATGGTAAATAAGAGTCAAATGATACAGAGCCATCATATATTTGGAGACAAATATTATAGTATCAGCCATAAATGACCTTTCAGCTGAACGTACTGAAAGTGGAAAATCACTTCTCAGGGAATGTTGACCATACCAACTCTAAAAGAACAACATACTCTGAAGATGATCTTCTTGGGTCTTGTATGGGCCACTCTCCAGGTGACCTGCATCGACCTTGCCCACACCAGGATCTCCTCCTCAGACTGGTGAGTCATTCGCACAGTGGCCTCAAAAGAGGTATGGTCAACGCAGGATGGGTTCACCGCACGTTTGTACGTGCAGACATGATATGTGTAACCCTTCGGTAAAAAGTCCTTCAACACACAAGCAACAAGATGTTATTTTTTTGAAAGCCAGTAAATACTGACAAAAAAAAGCATAGACACTTAGAAGAAGCAATGTAGTCCCCCCCACCCACCCAACCTCCTCCAATGTACAGTTTCTACGTCAAATGTATAGCCTCTCTTTTCTGGACTCTTTTTGTATCACAAACAGTACTGTATTTGTAAATCTGGTATGTCATAAATGTCTAGATGTAGCAGTACTGTCTATCTGTCTACCTGTATGTCATATATGTTATCATGAATTGAAAATGGGGGACCCTGATGTAAACAAGACGATGAATTGAAAATGTCTAGGCCTACCACAAGTTCAAAATCTGGTATGTCATAAATGTCTAGATGTAGCAGTACTGTCTATCTGTCTACCTGTATGTCATATATGTTATCATGAATTGAAAATGGGGGACCCTGATGTAAACAAGACGATGAATTGAAAATGTCTAGGCCTACCACAAGTTCAGGGTACGCATCCAGATTAGATTCACATGGCGGAGTACAGGGAAAACGCTCATCATTGCTGACGCGTCTTGTAAGATTTGCTGCCATATTAACACTTTGGCTGCCTAAGGTTAAATTCATGATATACCATAGATTGCCAGCGCTATTTGTCTATGGAGAAAGTCCCCTTCTTTGCAGGGCTATAACTTTTTTAATTCTATTGCTACATTGCCTATAAGTCCTATATGTATTGTTCATTGTGTAGCAACGTTAAACTTTTTCATTCACATATTCATAGTAAAGTATGGTCTAATGTATAAGTATGTTTTCATCTCTTTCTGCAGCTTTCTCCAGAACGTGATATATAGCCCCAAATGCATTATATTGATGATGAAATACAGTTTGATGGCAATCAGCGCGATATAAAAAATTCCAACTAGACGTACTTCTAGAAGTTACTACACGTCATCTGATGTTGACCGGATGGGCGAGGGGGCGTTTATAATTCCGTGGGCAGCGTTATACCAATCATCTAATGTGGGTAAAATGTTGATAATAGCAGTTAGTATCGAAGACGGTAACGTTACACGCTGAAACTCACCCCAGTCTCCACGCGCCGTTGGGCGATCATCGTCGAGTAGAAATCTTATCATTATGGGATATATTTTTACCCGGTCCATCTCCAGCTTGTATAATGGTATATACGTCCAAATCATGTTGTTTATCGAGTTATTGCCAATCGATCACCGTGTAGCGTGATGAGCCAGAGTCCCATGACCTATAGCGAGCGCCCGGAAGTACTACGGTCGTCAAGGACAACCTCTATTCAACATCCTGTTTGGCGATTGCGCCGATCGGCCACCAGATGGCGCTCCTGAACCGCCAGAGAGCTCAGTGGGTCCTGCTGGTGGATCTCAGGCCAGCGGAGGGGACATATGAATCCGATCGCAGATTTTTGAAATATTGATATAAGGACGACGTAACGCGTCCTCCGGCAACTTTAGCATGGCCAGCAAAGACGTCTAAAGACGGGTCCTGGCAGTCAAAGTGTTAATGTGCGGCATCTTTTTTCTTTTCTTGGCGCGAGCACCGCGATAACCTTACACCGCGATAACCTTACGCGTACCTTAGAGAGGGGCTTCGCTCAAACCAAGCGCTTACCTTAGAGAGGGGCTTCGCTCAACCAATCAGAGAGGGGCTTCGCTCAACCAATCAGAGAGGGGTCTGCAGAAATGGAGTTCAACCAATCAGAGAGGGGTCTGCAGAAATGCGGCTACGAAATGTAGAGACGCGGGCGGGGGCGCCGGAGTGTCAGAGAGTCAATAGGGTCCAGCTGCAGGCGTCTCTACATTTCGTAGCCCCATTTCTGCAGACCCCTCTCGATTGGTTGAACTCCATTTCTGCAGACCCCTCTCTGATTGGTTGAGCGAAGCCCCTCTCTGATTGGTTGAGCGAAGCCCCTCTCTAAGGTACGCGCTTGGTTTGAGCGAAGCCCCTCTCTAAGGTACACGTAAGGTTATCGCGGTGCTCGCGCCAAGAAAAGAAAAAAGATGCTGCACATTAATATGGCAGCAAATCTTACAAGACGCGTCAGCAATGATGATCGTTTTCCCTGTACTCCGCCATGTGAATCTAATCTGGATGCGTACCCTGAACTTGTGGTAGGCCTAGACATTTTCAATTCATCATCTTGTTTACATCAGGGTCCCCCATTTTCAATTCATGATAACATATATGACATACAGGTAGACAGATAGACAGTACTGCTACATCTAGACATTTATGACATACCAGATTTTGAACTTGTGGTAGGCCTAGACATTTTCAATTCATCGTCTTGTTTACATCAGGGTCCCCCATTTTCAATTCATGATAACATATATGACATACAGGTAGACAGATAGACAGTACTGCTACATCTAGACATTTATGACATACCAGATTTACAAATACAGTACTGTTTGTGATACAAAAAGAGTCCAGAAAAGAGAGGCTATACATTTGACGTAGAAACTGTACATTGGAGGAGGTTGGGTGGGTGGGGGGGACTACATTGCTTCTTCTAAGTGTCTATGCTTTTTTTTGTCAGTATTTACTGGCTTTCAAAAAAATAACATCTTGTTGCTTGTGTGTTGAAGGACTTTTTACCGAAGGGTTACACATATCATGTCTGCACGTACAAACGTGCGGTGAACCCATCCTGCGTTGACCATACCTCTTTTGAGGCCACTGTGCGAATGACTCACCAGTCTGAGGAGGAGATCCTGGTGTGGGCAAGGTCGATGCAGGTCACCTGGAGAGTGGCCCATACAAGACCCAAGAAGATCATCTTCAGAGTATGTTGTTCTTTTAGAGTTGGTATGGTCAACATTCCCTGAGAAGTGATTTTCCACTTTCAGTACGTTCAGCTGAAAGGTCATTTATGGCTGATACTATAATATTTGTCTCCAAATATATGATGGCTCTGTATCATTTGACTCTTATTTACCATTTCAACCACATTTTCATAACTACAGTGGATGTCATTACTTGGGTTCATGGGTTCATGACAAAGCAACATCTTGGGAGGATCTTTCTGGTAAAATAAATATCTTATAATTTTTATACAGAGAGACTACAGGTGCCAGCACAACACCAGGTGCACACCAACCACACCAACACCTGGCAAGGTGTCTAAAAACACAGGTTGCCCGGCTGGAATGAAGATCACCCTTGTGCGCACTGTGGACTCCAGTGGACGACCGAGCACGTATGTGTAACACACAAACCCATTTACATTCCAAATGGAATTCAAATTTTATATTTTTTGTTTTTTATTTATCTGTTTAACAATATGTTCTACCACACCAGGAGCACTGATCCCCACATTCCCGCCTATCCCATGAGCGTGTATATCAGCAATATCCACAATCACAACATCCATGTGGCTGATGCTGTGCGTCACAAGGATGTGGGCAGCGAAGCCGTAGAGAAGCTCACCAAGCTGTTCGAGTCTGGACACTCGCCGTCCTCTGCACTGGACGTGTTCAAGTATGATCTGCAGGTCGAACATGGGGATGAGTACATCTACGCCTCAGCAGACCGCTCCATCTGTCCTGACCTGCGGTTCTGCTATGCGTATGTATGATGACTGGATAGTACTGACATTACAAAGTCAGCCCATATATTGTTTGTGGTGATGTATACACTTTCACCTGAGACAACATCCTGTACCTGTTTTACCGTGATATGTGTATTTTTGACACAGTCCATTACAAATTGCTCAAATTGGCACAAATCAACATGAACTGATGTCATATTGTTAGATTTTCATTGTGTCATGTTCTATTTTAACAGACTGTACCAAATAACTTATGTACATATACCGATATGCATGCCCTACTCTGTTTACTTGTTTTATTGCACAATGTCGTTCTATTGACAGGACCTAAATAACTTATGTACATATACCGATATGCCCTACTCTGTTTACTTGTTTTATTGCACAATGTCGTTCTATTGGATTATATTATATGTTATTACTATTGTATTATGCACATCGTTGCGGGCAAGACCACCCGCATTTCATTGTAAACTTGTATGCAAATAAACAACTTGTGACAAATAAAACTCTTGACTTGACCACCAGCCTCTCTCTGACCACCCGCATTTCATTGTAAACTTGTATGCAAATAAACAACTTGTGACAAATAAAACTCTTGACTTGACTTGACCACCAGCCTCTCTCTCTTAAGGCATTGACTGGGTTAATTAATCTAAATGTTATATTGTAACTGTCTAGTTAGGCATTAACTGTGTTAATCTAAATGTTACATTGTAACTGTCTAAAGTATTAACTGGGTTAATCAGAAACTGTACATTGTAACGTTATAGGTTTATTCTAGGGATGTCCGATATTATCGGCCGACCGATATTATCGGCCAATATCGGCAGTAAAATGTGATATCGGAAAATATCGGTATCGGTTTAAAAACAAAAAAAAACAATAACAATATTTGTTATATATATATCCAGTGAAATTATTAGTTACCTGAAATTATTCAGTTTTTTGGACGGGGAAACCCTGCATATATCGGTATCGGTTGATATCGGTTGATATCGGTATCGGAAATTAAGAGTTGGACAATATCGGAATATCGGTATCGGTAAAAAAGCCAATATCGAGCATCCCTAGTTTATTCACATAACGTTATTTCACGCGACGCGTTCAACTTGTTTACACTCCCCACTTACGCTAACGCATACCATGACGCTCAACCAATCAGAGAGGGGCTTTGCTCAACCAATCAGAGAGGGGTCTGCAGAAATGGAGTTCAACCAATCAGAGAGGGGTCTGCAGAAATGCGGCTACGAAATGTAGAGACGCCTGCAGCACTAACCCGAGGCTCGATTGATAAAATATGAATTCAAATCGCCAATAAAAATAAATACGGCAAACAAACATTTCACGTCGTCGGCACTCAATGGGGGGTCTGATAAGACGACAATTGTCGTGGCTGGCACAATGATACCGATGGCCGTTAAGTGAACTGCAGCCGGCGTCCCGTTGATCCACCAGGATCTTAATATTCACGTATATATATCGGAATACTGTAGGAATGCCTGATTCAATGCCTGATTGTCGAACAAATCTTAATTGGTGAGTTTAACGTTATTGTGTCATAATTCTTGACCATTCTTTTGTAACCTTACTAGATGCGTTATGTATTATAATATCCAGTTAATGTTGGTTATCAAAAGCACAGCTCCAAAACTGACCCACCCGTACCGCGACACCAGAACCACGTGAGCGAGGGAGATGGAGACACCCGTTGGAGCTGGACGTGGCTATGAATGGTGTGGTTGGGATATGTTAGGTGCAGCTTTCTCTGGCCTGAGCCGTCCACCAGTGGCATTGGTTTGGAAAGTTATGGCTGTGCTGAGATGTGGGTTTAACAGAAAACGTGGGCATAATAGAACGCAGAACTGACATTCCATTCGGCTCCACCCCCTGCTTCAAAAGCTCCTGTACTTTATAGACGGGTTTCCTGTTTGTAAACACACTGCAGCCAATCAGCAATACCTGCTGAATCACGTGACTGAGTTGTCCCCTACCTGCGCTGAGCTGCGGTGCTAAAAAAGTACAGTGCGAGGGAGAAACCATGGCACTCCCCTGACTAAAAGTAGTTTCAAACAAATGTAGCCAAATCAGCATGGCTGTGAATGTGAGTCTTTCACCTCTTATATAGCTAGTTTGGGCCTTCATTGATTGTTAGCAAATGCAAATAGATTGTAGTCTGCCTTCACACTAATGTGGTCTATTTTGGAGACTATTTGGTATTGTTGGAGGTGGGGTTCAAGGAAATGTGTTCCTAATCTTGTTTTCAACCGGTCAAATGATAAATGTCAAGCTTGGCTGCTTATTGATCAAGTTATCTTTGAAGCTATAATAACCCAAATCAATCAACTCATTACTTAAGTCCAAAGTTATTGTTGTAGCAGGCCAAAATCAAGCCTGGATCCAACTATTCAACAATAAAACATATCAAATATAGGTAATAGAAATTGAGCATGTAGAAACTCTGTTACAGTTTTTCTCAATTGCTTTGGTGCATTTCTCTGATCAGAATTAAAGTTATCATAACTGTTAGTTCAACCTCCAAGTGTCAAGTTCAAGTTTCTTTAATAGTTGTCATACAGAAGTACAGAATACTTTTATACAAAATGCTTCTTACTGTTACGCTCCAGAGACTGTGCAAGACAAGATAAGTATGAAATCAAATAACATAGTATAGCATGTAAATTAGAAGTAAAAAAAAATGAGGTCACAGTGTTCAGTATAGACATATGTACAATGTTCGATGCAGAATAGACGTAACTGAGTTACCATATAATATACAATACTATGCAGTGTACTAATATACAATACTATATAGTGCAAGGCAGAAATGGGATGAGGTGCAATTTAGGTACAATTTACAGTAGGTGTACGAGTTGTAGTGCAAATCCTTTATCAATAAATATAAAGTGTGTTTGTGTGATCTAAAGTGTGGAGAGTGGGTGCTGCAGTGTGTTGTTTGTTTAAGTGAGTGTGTGCGTGTGGGTGTGTGTGCTGTGTGCATTTGATGGTTGTTGCATAGTGTTTATTGTTCATTTAGCAGCCTGATGGCCTGGGGATAGAAGCTTCTTTCTGAAGAGTCTTTCTGTGCTCGCCTTAAGACTCCGGTATCGCTTGCCTGACCGCAGCAGTTCAAAGAGGCAGTTGTTCGGGTGGCTCGAGTCCTTAATAATTCTCTTAGCCTTCCCCCTGCACCGCTTGTTGTAAATGTTCTGGAGGGTGGGAAGCCCCCCTCCAATTGTGCGTTCGGCTCTTTGTAGTCTGCTACGGTCTTGTGCAGTGCTATTCCCAAACCAGGAGGTGATGTTGCCAGTCAGGATGCTCTCTATTGTACATGAGTAGAAGTTCCTAAGGCTGCGGTTACACCTTTAGTTTCATTTTCGTATCATTGTCATACGCGTTTCGCCGCGACGTCCTGCGCCTCGAGTCACACTTTCGTTTTTTTTTGTTTTTGTCACCTGAGCACACTGATGTAGTACACTGCCAAAGCAGTAGGTGGCAGTAGGTGGCGAACATGAAGGCAATTTCAACCAATCAGAACTTGAATGTGCCAATACACTTCCTGGAAGCTCCAGCAAAGAAAATGTCAACAAGGCAGACGCCTATGGGCGCCACCATCTTGCCTATTTACTCAATGCAGCAATTCTTTTTCAGCAAAGCCTAATAAAAGTGCAATAAACAAAACGGATACATTCACTGTGTGTTCTGCCTGTCATTTGTTGATGAAACAAAACTAACATCAACACAAGTGACCACCAAGAGCGGATAGTTTAGTCTAAAAAAAGATCGGTAGCATTGTTAGCTGCATGCTAACGTCAATGGAATTTGCCATTATAACAGTATAGCATTGTGGCTAGAAGCTAACGTTAGCTCACGCTACTTAGCCAGCACCAAACTGATGATATCGGGAGCTATCAGTGGTTAGATAACATTAGAGACAACGCTGTGTGTATTAAACAAAGGTGAATAGATGACTGGGCCATTTTGTTTAATGCTTGTTAAGTTGAAAGAGGAGCTTTGAACTAACAGGGTTTGATGGCTAACACTAGCTCATGTTATCCAGTGGAAGTGCCAATCGGTAATGCTAGCAGAATGAATGGATGTAAACTTTATTTAACATATTGCATATGGGTACAATACAATACGGCTCAATACAAACAATTGTTAAGGGAATGCAGACTGTTGTAGCTTGGACTGGGGTCCTTATAACAATAACTTGACAACACATAGTAGCTGCAGCTATTTGGTTTGGGACAGTGTCACCGGAAGGGCACGCAGATGGTATCTACTGCGCATGGGCATTTTCGCAACAACGGCTCCGTGCAGACTACACGCTGTTGTCGGCGCGTATTTTAGCGTTTCTCCAAAACGCAAACACAATTTAGCGTTTCAGCCGTATCCACAAAAAAACGCCAAAAAACGCATTTCTGTGTAATAGGGACATGAAACGTATTCAAAAACGTATAAAAAAACGCCACAAATACACTAGTCTAACCATGGCCTAAGGATCTTCTGACTGACTTGGAACTTCCTTAGGCGCCTGAGGAAGTAGATGTCAATGTGTGTGGTCCATGTCAAGTCCTCGGATATGTGGGCTCCGAGGTACTTGAAACTGTTCACTCTCTCAACCGGTGCCCCGTCGATGCTGAGGGGGCTGTAGTCCTTGACCCCCGACCTCCTGAAGTCCACAATCATCTCTTTTGTTTTGCTGACGTTCAGGGAGAGGCACTTCTCCTGACACCACTGTGACAGATTCTCTACCTCTTCCAGGTAGGCCCTCTCGTCGTTGGCAGAGATCAGGCCCACCACTACTGTGTCATCAGCAAATTTGATGATTGTGTTGTTGTTCCGCTGTGCCACGCAGTCATGTGTGTACAGGGAGTAGAGGAGGGGGCTCAGAACACAGCCCTGGGGGGCCCCTATGTTGAGCGTTATGGATGAGGAGGTGCAGTTGCCTGCTCTTACCACCTGGGGCCAGCCGTCAGGAAGTCCAAGACCCACTGGCAGAGGTCATAGTTCAAGTCCAGGTCCCTGAGTTTGGAGGGGACTATGGTATTGAATGCTGAGCTGTAGTCGATGAACAGCATTCTCACATAGTTCCCCTGCCTCTTGTCCAGGTGTGATGCTGCTGTGTGCAGCACATGGGCTATGGCGTCCTCGTGGACCTGTTGGGGCGATATGCAAAGGGGGTCCAGGTTGATGGGGAGGGAGGAACAGATGTAGCCCTTCACTAGTTTCTCAAAGCACTTCATGGCTATGGAGGTGAGGGCTACAGGGCGGTAGTCGTTGAGGCAAGCGGGCGTAGATTTTTTGGGTACAGGGATGATGGTGGACTTCTTCAGACAGGTGGGGATGACAGCCTGTTCCAAGGACAGGTTGAAGATGTCAGTGAATACCGGGGCCAGTTGGTCGGCACAGACTTTTAGGACGCGGCCGGGGATGCCGTCCGGTCCTGCTGCCTTCCTGATATTCACTTTTTTAAAGATCCGTCTCACCTCATGCTCTGTTACCCTGAACACTGAGTCTCCATCAGCAGACCCCCCCCCCATTGCCGTGGTTTGTAGGCTGGTGTTGTTATTCACAGCCTCAAACCTTGCATAGAAGGAATTGAGATCATTTGCTAAGGAGATGTCACTGTTCAGTTTGAGGGAGGTGCCTTTGTAATCTGTCATTGTTCTGAGGCCCTGCCACATGCCTCTAGAGTCAGCCTGTTCAAACTGAAGTTCAACTTTATCCCTGTAACGCCGTTTTGCCTCTATTACTGCTCTCCTGACGTTGTATTTTGCCGTCTTGTGTTCTTCCATGTTGCCTGTCACCAGCCCGGTGTTGTAGGCTGATGTGCGCCCTTTCAGAGCCTCACGGACGGATTTATCTACCCAGGGCTTTTGATTTGGGTAGATTCTAATTGTGGTAGAGGGGATTGTTTCTTCTACCAGAGTACAGACAAAGTCAAGCACCGTTTCAGTGTATTCGTTAATATTGGCTGTGTTATCACGGAATACACTCCAGTCTGTGCATTCAAGTGCAGCTTGGAGTGTCTCCTCTGACGTCACGGTCCAACGCTTAACCTCTCGCGAGACCACCGGCGTTCGCTTGAGACTTTGTTCCACAACATTTTGTCATTTGTGCACATCATAGTAGCAGTTTCTCATTCCTCCGAACAAATTGCAAATGCTTTTGGACATGCATCAATTGCTTTCATACAATTCTCTGCTGTTTTATAACATTATCATTTTCTTATGTCATGTCAGTCAAAATTAACTATACTTATGACTGCTGAATAGTCATTCCCTATAAAACTGATAGTCCTCATTTCATTGATTGAGTCATTACAGTACATACAAAAATGTTGAACTAGTTGTCAAAATCTATCAATCACGGCCTCACAATGGCTGAGGCTGGTCAAAGGGTGCAGCCAAATGTTGAGAGAACCACTGTAAATTAAATTACTGTATTCAAACATTTCATCGGGAAAGCAGGTGTGTATACTGGACAGTAATTCAGCACTAAACAATCTGCACTGCACTACTGCCATTGTGTCATACATGAAGCTTGCAGTGGGACAAGAACTTGTCACTTTTTACATTTTACATTTAGACAGCTTTACTGCAGCACAGATTTACTGTATTGTAGTGTACAGTAGTGTTACAGTAAATATTTGCCATATTTACAGTATGGTACTGTACTGCATTATTTTACAAGTGGGAAGCACTGTTATTGTACACTAGAGTAACATGGGTTACTGTAAAGCAGTATATCTCATGTTTGCTGTACATTACTGTAATTTTACTCTGCACCACATAGGATTGCAAGACAACCTCACAGAGGTGGAAGAGGGCCCCCTTTTACTCCGCAACAAGAGGAAGCCATTTGTGCAATGGTGATTGCAAACAATGCCATAAGGTTGACAGAGATACAAAGCGCTGTTATAGAGGATGACAATATCTTTGGGAATATTGAATCCGTTTCATTCGCTACAATTGACAGAGTGCCCAGTGGAAATTAAATGTGCATGAAACAATTGTAGTACAATTGACAAATAATTTTTTTTTTTATATATATATATATATTTTTTTGCCAGGCCATTGTTTCTAGTTGTGGCGGCGGCGCGGCGCGATAGTTAGATAACCTAGGTGGGTGGGGAACAACCAGGATTTCACTCAGGGGTGCAGTGACGATCAGTGCGGTCAAACGACGTTTGGGCTTCGTCACTGAGGCCGAAGTGCGCGCATCCTATTATTATGCAAAGTCTAGGTGGTAAGTGCCGGCGCGACGACACAAAAATGACTCGTCTCCGGCACTGACCACCTAGACTTTGCATAATAATAGGATACCGACAACCAAATACAAGCATAGGTGGGGGGTTGCTTGATCTCTCGACTGGAAGGATGAGACAAGGTGTATCATCTGTTCTGTGCGCAACCGAGGGAACATGTATGCGCGTGCGCGGGCGTTTGGCCTTCGCCCATATTACGACTGCACCCCTTATTTCACTGTCTGCGACAGAGTTGGAGAACTATCTGACTCTCTCCCTCGGATCACACACACACACAATGGAGCCGTGCTGCCGCTTGTGATTGGTGGAGGCGGAACCAGGCGATACAACTGATTGACAGTAGAGGCGGCGAATGGAATGGCAGATGGCACTCTGCAGAATACTGTAACAGCCAGGCAGTGAGCCAGGTAGTTTTGTAATAATGAAAGGTCTGTTATTTAATGTTTGTGTAAGGGCTATTTTAACTGTTGATGGGTAGTGCATCAGTAAAGTGAATATGGTATTGTGCTCTTGCTCTGTTTGAATAGGTGGAGAGAGTGGTTAACTGTATTATAATAGTAAATAGACAAATATGTTGTGCTCTTGCTTTTTTCTTTTTGAAGGTGGAGAGAGTAGCATTGCTAGTGCCACAACAGTTGTATTTGAGGTTCATAACAGTACATTGTACTAAGCAATTGTTGGCTCATTAGTTTGTGATTCACATGCACTAAAATTCACCAGAATGCAGGAAATTAAGTCTTTGTAACAAAAAAAATCCTGGTGGGGGACCCCCAGACCCCCCGCTTAAAAAGTGGCCTGACTGGGGCTATATTTCGCGCTATATCTCCCGGTATGAATTATTTCCCCAGTCCGGCCCTGGCCATGCAGTACACTTACATGACAGTTCATACTGTACAATATGTTGTCCAAAATGCATTATGTTACACAGGAAAAGTTTATAGTTTTTATCTCTCTCTCTTCTGGGATAAAGCGTGTACCAGGGAACCACTGCACACATTATACGTTGATGAGGCGGGTTTCAATCTGGCAAAAGGTAGACCGCATGGAAGAAATCCCATTGGACAGAGAGCAACCATTGATGTCCCAGACCAACAAGGAGGGAATATTACAATGTGTACAGTGTGTACAGTAATGTGTAACTGTAGATTTCAAATGGCTGTGCAAATAGTGTATAGTGCTGTCTTGAGCATTTTCAGGTAGTGTCACCAATATCTGACTTTTTTGCATTGGAAAACACTTACAGAGTTATCTGTCATAATGAAAACATGACAAAGCCATTTGACTATCTTGTTCATAAACAATGGTGTCAGGACTTTTCATTTTGATGACAGTTTCAAGATTCAAGATTCAAGATTCAATCGTTTTATTTCAAACCACAGTGTTAGTTTGGCTACATTTACCATTGTCCGGCAAAACAACATTTGAAAATAAATGAAATGGGAAAAGAGGAACCCCCCCCCCCCCCCCAAAAGTTTAAAAATAAAACAGCCAAAAACTATACACTGTTTGAAAAGGACAGTGACACTTTCATTGACATGGATACTTGCTTTTGAGGAATGAACTATCCATTTTGAGCAAGTGACACGCTTCTGCATGTTATCAACTAGGTTTTGCAGTTTGTACTAATTGTTTTGAGAAATGCACTAACAGTTATGAGAACTTTAATTCTGATCAGAGAAATGCACCAAAGCAATTGAGAAAAACTGTAACTGAAATGTATTTATTTAACAAAAGCCAGTGTTATTCTGTTGTACACATGGCACTTGTAAGCAACACACTCCCAGTAAAGGTTGCAAAAATGGCAATTATATCATTGGCCAAATATCCGCTGTAAAAAAATACAATCGGACCAACGTCGACTTTGATTGATTGATTGATTGAAAACTTTATTAACAGATTGCAGAATGGGTACAATACAGTACAGCTCAATACACACAATTGTTAAGGGGATGCAGACCAGAGAAAGACTTTCGTCTTGTTTACATCAGGGTCCCCCATTTTCAATTCATCAGGACATATATGACATACATGACATACAGATAGTCAGTACTGCTACATCTATACATTTATGACATACCAGATTTGCAAATACAGTACTGTTTGTGATACAGAAGGAGTCAAGAAAAGGGAGTATATACATTTGACGTAGAAACTGTACATTGGAGGAGGTTGGGTGGGGGGGGTTGGGTACATTGGGATATTGACAACCATACTGGGTAATTTACATTGGAGGTGGTTGGGGGGGGGGGGGGGGGGGGCACACTGTATAAACACGTAAAACTGTACATTGACTCAAAATTATGCTAATATTCCTTATGTTGTTTAATGTTTATGATATTAATTGAAAATAGCATATGAGAGTATCATAGTAATAATAACACATGGCGATATACTAAATGACAGCCAAACATGGCACTGCAACTAAATAACACAAATACAATAGGCACATTTGTGACTGTTACAAATATAACACGTTTTAAACTTGTGCTACAAGATTTTGGCCTGTGCTACAAAACTATCAACCTCTGTAGCACCAGTGCTATGTGCAAAAAAAGTTAACGTACAGCCCTGACATTGAGGGGGGGGGGGGGGGGGGGGGGGGGGACACTGTACAAACAGACAAAATTGTACATTGGACTATTGACAAAACCATACTAGGTAAATTACTGTACATTGGAGGGGGTTGGGTTAGGATATTTACAGGGGCCAGTGTTGAATTGCAGTCTCCCGTAGGTGTCCCTTGAGAGAGGTTTTGAAAGTGGGTAGTGATCCACATTCCTTTACAGCTTTGGGTAGGGCGTTCCACATTGATGTGGCATAATTGCGAAACGTGTTTAGTCCCTTATTTGAGCCGAATCTGGGTTTAACATGATTTGTGGAGCTCCCTCTGGTGTTGTGATCGTGGTATTCACTGACCTTTGGGAAGTATTTTGACATGCACATGGGTATCTTAGTGGTGTAGTGTATCTTGTAGACCAGGCCCATTGCAAGTTGCTGTACTCTGTCGTCTACTCTAAGCCATCCTAGGTTGTCAAAGTGGGCAGGGGTGAGGTGGGTTCTAGGAGTAAGGTCAAGCAGTAGTCTGACCAGTTTGTTTTGAGATGTTTGTAATCTTGTTTTTAGCGCCTTTGAGGTGCTTTGGTACCAAGGTGCAAGCATAGTCAGTACTGCTACATCTATACATTTATGACATATCAGATTTGCAAATACAGTACTGTTTGTGATACAAAAGTGTCCAGTTTTTGTGCTGTGCTGACTGTGCTGTTTGAAGCCCATACTGGCTGATAGGTGTCTGCAGATAAGGTCAAATCATCTCTACTTCTGCCCTATATAGCTCTAATGGCCCAGGACTCATGGAAAAGTGTTGAAAATGTATGTAATTATTATTATTTTTCAGGTCTTGAAAGGTTACGAATTACACAAAAATGGTTTGGAAAAACATTGTTGTTGATATATTGTCTAAAACCTATATGCGGTCAAAATTGCCTCTATGTCCACTCATGGTAGAAATACTGGGAACTCTGTGTTTTGTAGATATCACATTTCTAAATTCTAAAACAGTAAATAACCTCCTTGGCCATTCTAGTGCTAAGGGACTGGCAAGTGTTTTTGTTGTCTTGATTCAAGACCGGCGTTGCACCTGACCTGCTTTAGGACGGACCCCTGGCATCGCTCGACGTGCTCATTCAGAATCGCATGAGGACACCTCCATTGTGTGTAAACACCAGTGCATCACTGTCACACAGGCCAAAAGACCGAGAACCTCATCACAGGAAAGAGAATTGTCCCCAAGGCTCCCCTGTTCCTTAAACAGCCTCCTCGTTGTCATTCACTCTTTACACTTTATGGAGTGTAAAAAAAAAAAAAAAAGGACGACGTCTGAAGGAGACAAAAAACAAACGTGTTTTTCAACAGCGAAACAGATAATGATTTGATCCTCACTCCTCGTCCTCCCCCCCCCCGAGGAGGCGATTTGGATGTGAAAAGGAGACGCGGGGACAGAGAGGCGAAGCACAGGCAGTTATGAATGTGCGTTTGATTTCATAAAGTGGAGGGGGGATCTAGGCGCACACAGTGGGCCGCTTGTTGAGCGTCCGCCCAGATGTGCACCCGTTCAGATAGGGCTGATCAATGCCGCCCTGTTCGCTGGGTGGGCCTGCCTTGTTCTGGGAGACACTGAGAGGCCCTGATCCCTACCTCACCCCAGGGGATGGCACACTGCCCCAAGAGTCCACAGCAGACAGACAGACAGGGGCCTCGCAGCGTGCAGGGCTAAAACAGGAAAGATACCACCACCACCACCACCACCGCAACGCATTATTACACTCTAAAAGGGCCATTCACTCGCACTGGAAATACAGCGTACTGTGTGGAAGATTACTACCGAGTTCCAGTCACACTGGGATGTTTTTGTCTTTGCCGTATTGCTGCTAAGCACCGGCTGGCTCATGTCATAGCTGCTTGATTCTCATTTTGAAATGGGCAACTGACTGACTGAAAAACTAATAATTTAGAACTGTTTATAATCATTTAACTGTAACTTAAAGGTGCTATAGCTAACATGTTTATGTAGAGTAATCATCAATCGTAAAAATATATATATATATTTTTTTAAATACATCCACAGAGCTTACAGAAAGGTGCAGAATAAAAGTATTGCTTTACTCCCCCAAAAAGATTATTGATAGATAATAGATAGATAGATAGATAGATAGATAGATAGATAGATAGATAGATAGATAGATAGATAGATAGATAGATAGATAGATAGATAGATAGATAGATAGATAGATAGATAGATAGATAGATAGATAGATAGATAGATAGATAGATAGATAGATAGATAGATAGATAGATAGATAGATAGATAGATAGATAGATAGATAGATAGATAGATAGATAGATAGATAGATAGATAGATAGATAGATAGATAGATAGATAGATAGATAGATAGATAGATAGATAGATAGATAGATAGATAGATAGATAGATAGATAGATAGATAGATAGATAGATAGATAGATAGATAGATAGATAGATAGATAGATAGATAGATAGATAGATAGATAGATAGATAGATAGATAGATAGATAGATAGATAGATAGATAGATAGATAGATAGATAGATAGATAGATAGATAGATAGATAGATAGATAGATAGATAGATAGATAGATAGATAGATAGATAGATAGATAGATAGATAGATAGATAGATAGATAGATAGATAGATAGATAGATAGATAGATAGATAGATAGATAGATAGATAGATAGATAGATAGATAGATAGATAGATAGATAGATAGATAGATAGATAGATAGATAGATAGATAGATAGATAGATAGATAGATAGATAGATAGATAGATAGATAGATAGATAGATAGATAGATAGATAGATAGATAGATAGATAGATAGATAGATAGATAGATAGATAGATAGATAGATAGATAGATAGATAGATAGATAGATAGATAGATAGATAGATAGATAGATAGATAGATAGATAGATAGATAGATAGATAGATAGATAGATAGATAGATAGATAGATAGATAGATAGATAGATAGATAGATAGATAGATAGATAGATAGATAGATAGATAGATAGATAGATAGATAGATAGATAGATAGATAGATAGATAGATAGATAGATAGATAGATAGATAGATAGATAGATAGATAGATAGATAGATAGATAGATAGATAGATAGATAGATAGATAGATAGATAGATAGATAGATAGATAGATAGATAGATAGATAGATAGATAGATAGATAGATAGATAGATAGATAGATAGATAGATAGATAGATAGATCTTTTGGAGGTGGATCTGAGACTCCGGTACCGTCTGCCAGACGGCATGAGCTCGAACAGTTTATGGTTGGGGTGGCTGGGGTCTTTCAGAATCCTGTGTGCCTTGCTGACGCACCGCTCGGTGAAGATACGGACTATGGTGGGTAGCTTGCTCCCGCAGATCTTTTCGGCCGTTCGATGAATTTAGCATTTTAAATGAACGAATGTTGTTGCTTACATGTTGAATGCATGTATCCCCTTCGTCCCATTTCCCCCACCGGGAATGCAACTGATTGGATAAAAATGACACGCTGACGCTCTAGTGCGACATCTAGTGGCTGAATGTTATCCATGGCATCTTTAAAATACTATTGCTTATCACAGATAGTTAGCTATTCACAGTTATTTCCCGAATTTCCCCGAGGGGATCAATAAAGGAATATGTTATCTTATCACCCCACCAGCATATTGTTTCACTGCCAGGAAAACAAAAACCTGGTAGCTCATCCAGCCCTCAATGTAAACAACAACAAACGAAAACAGGGTTGAAAAGGTACAGAGGGCGCTGTTTTCCCACAAATCCGAGACTGGAACTTGGCTGGCTTTGTTAATGTTGTGCTCATTATTGTATGTTGTATTAACTTCTTTTTTTTATGGGTTTTGGGGCCTGAGGCAAAACTAAAATGTCTATTTACTTATTTTTTTTTTTTATAAAGGTACAGTAATAGGAACTAATTTCCCATCATTGCTTGCAATCATACAGGACCGAGAGAGTGCAACACGGAAAATGACCTATTTAGTGTATGTACTGTACATCTGGTGGTTTAATCACAGGGACAGATTATAGCAGGAACCTCTTGAAAACGGGGCCACTAACCTGCGGATGACCCGGGTAAAATGGTCACAATGGCCAAGGCAATGCGGGATTAGCATAGCTAATGCACCTGCGTACGGAAGAGGTCCCACTGAACTATAAAAAGGTACCATCGCTGCCTCCGCTTGGTGACGTCATTATGACGACGAGCGTGTGACCTCACAACAGTGCAGGTATATTCTCACGTTGTGTTCACAGGGGTGAACTTTGGTGTGGTCTTTCCATTTACCAGCACACGCTAGTCAATTGACGAGAGGCATAGAGAGCATACAGAGGCAATACATCACTTTTATAGGCCAGAGCATTATGTGTAGTGTGTTGTAGGCTTTATTGTCTACCTTTCCTGGTATCTCGCAGGATATCTCTAGGATTAAATCGTCCCACTCCCCCCCCCCCCTCCTCCCCTCATCCGCCTTCTCCTCTCTCTCCCCTTTCCAAGATCATATACTGTATATCATTACTGCCCTGATAATCCTCAGTGCTATAATGCACCTGCATGCAGCGCATCCCGTAATGTCCCTGTGTAAGCAGATTAGTCGTCCTAATGGCAGGTATTTGGAGGAATATTCGTGTACCTAAGTGCTTATGTAACGTCTCAAAAGCCTCCCTGCCTCTTTTGTTTTTGCACACGTCCCGTCCTCCTCCTCCCCTCCTCCTCCTCCTCCTTGTCATCTGACAAGAGCCCTGAGGCCTCCTCAGACATCAAAGCCTTCCATCCCAGGAAAAATACACAGTAGAGGCACATCACATGCACTGTACACACACATTTATGCATGTACACACACACACACACACACACACACACACACACACACACACACACACACACACACACACACGCTCATGTATACTATTTTTCTCTCTATCTTTCTCTCTCTCTCTCTCTCTCTCTCTCTCTCTCTCTCTCTCTCTCTCTCTCTCTCTCTCTCTCTCTCTCTCTCTCTCTCTCGCTCTCTTTCTCCCTCCATCAAACCATCAATCTAAATCGCAGGATATGTCGCTGTCAATATTTGGCTCATTCTGTAAAGAAGCCCTCGCGCGTATGTAGAGATAATCTGTAGAACTTGTTTTTAGCAGCGCATAAGTAATTCATCTATGCCAGTAACCTCAAAAACAAAACGCGGATAAGCAATAACTTAAGGAAGGGGCAGAATCCACTACTACGATCAGATCTGTCTTCGTGACGCGCCGCGGCTTTTGTTTTCAACATGAGGAGTAGACGCCTCGCACTGCGCCTGCGCTCGCTGTGTACAGATGCAGCACTGAAAAATCAAACCACTCCTGCTCATCTGCTGCTCTTCTCCTGCTCCTCTCCTGCCTCTCCTGCTGTGATTTTGTGACTCCTATTGTTCTGGACCGGGCCAGATTTCACACCTCCACTGCCTCCCACAGGCTGGGGAGATTTTCATCTCACATTTGTATTCGTATTGCTTATCATGCATTGCAACACTAATATATGGGCAGTACCCTAAGTCAGACTGTCCATATAAAAATGATCTTGGGCGTCTGAGGGCAGTAGCCCCCGACCCCCTCCCTGGGGAAGCACTTGTTACCTCCCTTTGTTCACGTTGGGACCCAGCCACCATCCCCCGAAATATAACAACTGAGTGCTAGTTCTTAAGTGGCACACAAGCAGCAGAAGAGATCTGAATTTTCAGTGCTGCATCTGTATCTTATATTATGCGGAAATTACTTGACTGATGGATTCCTGCGCTAGTAGTCAACTGCTCAGAAGCATCTCACTCATTTCCCTAAAATCACACCACAGGTTTTTTTGGTTTGTTTGTTCGTTTGTTTGTTTGTTGACATTCACCACACGCCGTTAGCTGCCATCGCTACCGCTTGGGTTTTTACATACGATCCGCTGAAAAGGTAGAGACGCAGGAAGTAGCTGAAGAACCGCGCGGAGGAATCGGTTCCTTTCGCTCTCTCAGCGTGCCGTCCTTCGCCGTCCCACCAAACAGGAGGGAAGAGAGATCAAGGAAACACACAATTATGTCTAACAACTGGAACAGATTTGATCAAATTACCCTAATTAGAGCATTACGGTGAGCGACCGCTCGCTCATTTGCATCCCAGCCTGTCTCTCTCTGGTCGGCTGCGCCGTTTAATTAGAGGAAGAGATTAGCATCGTTCAGGAGCCTGCCCCACCTTGACTTACACATCTGAGTCAGGTTAACAACAACACAGACAGATGTTTATTCAACAACTATTGAATCACTTCTGTTACTGCAGAGCGAGGAGCACGCCGCCGAACCCCCCCCCCCCGCGCTGGAAGGAGAGTGAAAAGGCCGGAAACGCAGCCTCGACATTAAAAATAATGATTTATAACTCGCACCGCAGCTCCCTGCTTTACCCTTGCACTTTTATATTCCTATCTTGTATCAGGGATGTATAGGACAAATTGAAGAAAAAAAACAATGTACACACAATATCTAAAGGCCTCTAGCGCAGTGTGTATTAGGACCAATAGGGCATACCGACCCTCATCTGCACCTTTTGTCAACCATGTACTTGTATTCACTTTACAGTGGCTCGGGAGCTAGACCAGTCGTCTGGTAACCTGGAGGTTCCCGGTTAGATTCCCGCTCCTCCCCGGGCATGCGTGTCGAAGTGTCCTTGAGCAAGACACTTAACCCCTAACTGCTCCCGATGAGCAGGTTGGCACCTTGCACGGTTGCCTCCGCCATCGGTGTGTGAATGTGTGAGTGAATGGGTAAACATTTTAGGAACAAAATTGTAAAGCGTGTTTGGATAAAACAGCTATATAAATGCAGCCATTTACCATTTATTCATATTCTATATTCATATTGCATTTTCTATTACCTAGATTTATTGTCCTCCTATATTACCCTGCCCATACCTGTACCTCCCTTCCCTCTCCCCCCCGTGCTGCTATGGCACCTGTGTGACAGATCGGATCGGACTCCTTCTGCGTTGTGTATTAAAGGTCGATGCCCCTCGAACCCGGGTCTCCCACGCCGCGGGCGACAACATAGACCGCTGCACTAAGAGGTGAATTCACTCCTGGGTACCGTATCTATGTGTCTATTAACCCTGTTATGGGGAAGTGAGTTTAACTCACAGCCCGCTTACTGCCACAGTCACTTCTCAACATGTTCATCGTGACTGTGGATATTACCCACGGACCTCCGTTACACCTGCATTTTCCCAAGGGGATCAATAAAGGAATTATCTCGTGTTATCTTATCTTATCTGCGTAGTAGCAGTGGTAAAAGGCCATAGAGGCTACACAGGATGACGGAAGTAATTTGACAGGGTGTTTTGGAATGTGGAATGGAATCCAGTCCCTTTTGTCCTCTCCAGTGCCGTTCTCTATTGTGTCATTAGATGAGGTCAGGAGCATCCCAGCCAAGACCTGGGATGATGTGTGTATCTATCCATGCCCCCCCCCCCCCCCCCCCCCCCCCATTTCCAGCTTTTGTAGCCCGTTCCATATTCAGACAAATATAATAATTACCTCTCCCTCTATCACACACACACACACACACACACGCACGCACGCACGCACGCACGCACGCACGCACGCACGCACGCACGCACGCACGCACGCACGCACGCACGCACACACACACACACACACACACACACACACACACACACACACACACACACACTCGCTCACTCCTACGGGATGAATGCATGCGCGGGCCGCATTTGTACGGCATGCATCCGCGCACGTATACGCACAAACACCTAACAATGAATGTTATCGTTCAATGATGTGTTGACATGGTATCTCTGTTATGTTCAGAGATGTTTGAAATCTTGCCATATCCGTGTATCTCGGAAAAAAAAAACTCCCGGTTGCACGAGAATGGACCTGTCTCAAACCCTGCCCTCTTTTCTTGATCCTCCAATCACAACTGTCGCTTACCTCGGACAAACCAAGTTTGTCCGAGGTAAGCGACAGTTGTGATTGGAGGATCAAGAAAAGGGGCAGGGTTTGAGACAGGTCCATTGCAACGTTCCCCTCGGACGTGCCAACATACCTTCACCTCCCTCACCTCCTGGATCCTTTCGGCGCCACTAATTATGCCATCCCCAATCTACAATGTGCATCAAGCACCAGCTGGATGGTTTCCCATCTTCGTTATCACGGCCTACTGTATACGCTCCACACTGTTGCGTTGACAGAACTGTACCGGGTTAGACCATGATGGTAACCCTTTCAGGTGAACGGGTTCAAGTTCATGTTTCAAGTTTCTTTATTGGTTGTCATGCAGAAATACAGGATACTTTTCTATGAAATGCTTCTTTCTGTTTTGCTCCTGAGAGAGTGCTAGGTAAAGAAATAGATAATTATAAGTATAAAAAGTATAATAAGTATAAAATATAAAGTCAAGTACTTAAACAAGTGTAAACAAGACAAAAATGTTCAATATACATAATGTACAATATACAATGCAGAGTAGTTACAATACAATATAAATGGGATGAGGTAAATGGGATGAGGTAGCTTGTGGTGCAATATACAATGCAGAGGTTACAGTATACATGGGGGTAAAAGCTAACATGTGGGTTTGGAAGTTTGATAACTGAACATTCTAATGATGATGCCTCCGTGGCCACAGGGCATTGTTTTAGATTATTCCCAAGATAGAATTCTGAGAAAACATTACAAAACAAACAGTGGGGTTAAACACTGTACATCCATATAATAATAGCTCACTGCTGTCAGTGACTTTGAGTGACGCCCCCCCAAACCCTTGAACTTCCAGCGATTTTTTTTTTTATCCGCTTTTTCTCCTCTTTTTTCTATTTTTCTCCCATCCCAATTCCACTGTGCCAATTCTCCCCTCCCCTGTCTTGAATGTTGCTCACATATGCCCCCCACTGGCCGGTTGTAGGGAGGATAGAAGCCTTGCATCATGTGTCCCCTCCGATACACGAGGAGGTAGCCTGTCACATCTTTTCACCTGCCAGCACGGACTCTCGTTGGCGAGGTGTAACGTGTGGGAGGCTCACACTACCCCCGCCATTTCCTGTCTCTGCTGTGCAGGCGTCCCCCAACCGACCTGTAGGAGTCGCTGTCCACAACGTCCAGATTACCACCCATCGACTTCCACCCGCTAACTCTGCCAATTGAGTTAGTATGCCGGCCGGCCCAAGCCGGAGGCAACGCAGACAGCCGGAGTCGAACC